>NC_043980.1:24886182-25133682 GCF_902150065.1 Myripristis murdjan
AAGCTCTCTGGAATGCTAACATGTTGGAAACACATGACAGTAAAGGGGAGGAAGAAAGGAAAAAAAAGCATCTACTTCAAATGATCAGGTGTGAATTACACTTCATTTGTATAAATGGCTCTGTGAGCAGGGGCTCTCATTCTCTTTTGGTGGTCTGTGGCTGTTCAAAATGAGGGGTCTGGCTCGAAGGTACAGTAAGAGGATATTCTATTAGCAAACATTGGAAGAGGCTCCCAGAGAGGGAAGGTCAGGACGTCTGGGACAGGACAGGGCCATGTGTTGGGCTCTTTGTGTTTCAGTGACAGTGACTAAGGAGCAGGAGAGAAAGGTGTGCCAGAAGTCTGTTCCAGTGAAAACTCATCAACCTCATAGAGTGGAGGCAAGAAAGAAACATTGGAGTAAAAACCTCAAGTATGCAAATCTTGGGTGGTCCCGTCTTTGGCCTGGTCTAAGAGAATGTCCCTTTTTTTCCTCTGTCTCCATCCTTGAGGCAGCTTCAACCCCCACTTTTTCTGGAGCACCAGGTGTTGTGGATGAACGGCAGACATTCATCAAGCTCTCTTACAACTAATCAGCTGAGTTAAGACAACTGAGAGACCAAAAGGGGTGGCAGAATTTGACAAAATGGGATGGACTCAGGGTTATGCCAAGGGCGTGTTTCCAAACCCTGCAGGCCTCCATGGTGGCCTCCCTAAGCTCTGTGGCCACCTCTGCAGCTGGCACTTCAAGGTTTCCCAAATGCCTTGTAGTCTGCAGCTAAAAACATACGTCTGCACGTAAACACTTCTGAGGGGAGATGTATAGAGGTTTTTTTTTTTTGGGGGGGGGGGGGGGGGGGGGGGGGGGGGGGGGGGGGATAAACGGTAGCTTGCACGGGCTTATGGAGGAACCAATGAGCATAACCCCAAAAATCTCAGAAATTGAGCATATCTGCGGTTGGGCATGTCAAACACACACTCAGTGGGTAAGCAGGGAAGGATTTCCTGCAGCATGACGTCAGCATGCCATGTACAGCAAAGCTTCAGCGCATTCAATAACAGGCTGCTGTCGTGCCGTGTTTTATCGATTTCTCTATATGAAATATTATAAGAAAACAATCGACTTCACAAGATTGTCAATCTCTTTATGTAGCATTTTTGTCTTTTTCTGTATATTTTGGCTTGGAAAATATGACACTGCCCTCTAGCGCACACGTGAGCAATACATGCAAGTATTTTGGCAGACACTTGGGCACACATCCGTGCCCAAGGCCTGCATACATTGTAAATCCTCACACACTTGACTCTAAATCAGCCTTAATGCCAGGGCCCAAAATTCACATCAATATAAAGAGAAAGACAGACCGACCAAATGAAAGAGAGCAAGTAAACCACCCACGCCTGTATTGATTCTTCAGGACTGGGCAGGGTGTGTCTCTCCACTTCCCAGCCTTGAAAGGCCGCCTTGTCACTAAAGGTGGAGGCAATACAGTATGCCATCGTTTGAATAATTGATGACTGATTCCTAAGTAATCAGTGTCCTCACAAGACAATGCATTCTCTCTCCCTGGTGGAGAGAGAGAGAGCTTGGCCTGTTTTTGTCCCGATGCCTTTAGAAGCAAAGGTAAAAGCTTTAATGCACTGAAGCCACTGGAAGTGCTGCCTCTGAAGGACTCCCTCTGGAATCAGCTGGGATGGTGTGTCTCTCCTCGTGTGAGGGGGCCTATCAAAGTGGCCTTCCAGTAAAGTGAGCAAGAGAGAGAGAGACAGGCAGACACAAAGTAGGAGAGGAAGATAGAGAGGCTCGTTGAGTGAGTGATGTTAGAGAGGGAACGTGTGTGCCTGTGCATGCATTTAGACGAGTGTGTGCGCGGGTGCACGTGCATGTGTATGCAAGGTAACATACTGTATAGTACATTACAATAAAAGTAGATGGTGCACATGAAAGTATTTGCATTCATGAATGTTTTCACAAGTGTCTGTGTGTGTGTGTGTGTGTGTGTGTGTGCTGGAATGTCAGCCCCTTCCTCTAAACAGGAAAGGAGTATAGTTAATAGCATCACCACCCTTTCCCCTTGTACAGAACGGTGGCCAGACAAGAAGAAGTGAAACCGCGGGCCAATCTGATCCCTGTCCCAGATCGCATTCTCAGAAATATCCCACACAAAGTCTGATTTCCTGAGATTTCCTCAGGTTTGCTGCCTACAAAGCACCTGGCAAGAGACATTTTCCGCCCATGAAAATATCCCTTTCAGTTTGATTGCAAATGATTTGCCTCGTATCTGCAAGGTTAGAGAACAAAGCAACAGAGTAATAGAAGAGGCAGACAGTTGCGGGAAGGACAAGCCAATAACTCGGCTGCTGCTTATCTCGACAATAGCAGGTAATTAGTGCGAGACGGTCTGCTGTTGCTTCAGGAGAACAGGGCCGTGGGGTCGGGGCTGCTGTGTCTGCTGCAGAGGGACTCTCACTGGGCCTGAATGTGTCTGTCTGTGTGGGCAACTGTCACTTCTGTACACATGAGCACAAAACATGTATCCACACACACACACTGTGCAGTTATCACTTCATACAATGAGCGGTACCTTCCTGAAAAGACATTAAGTGTGAAAAAATATACAGCACAAGACCGTGACACATACACACAACAGCCTGTACAGTGTTAAGGTGTGTTATGTGTTTGTCTTGAGTGAGTGCAAATCCACTGTCATTGAATTTATCTTTTTCCACGCCGCAGTAGAAGCTCACTTCTGGTACATTATGCACACTGCAAATGTTCTCCATATCAAGTGATTCAACTGCAACTGAAGGGTTTATTACAGCCATAAAATATTAATGTAATGACAATGAATTTATCAAATAGTGTTAATGTATCGCAAATCGAACAATATACAATTCAAATTTTCAGGCATAAAAAAATTTCTCGATATAATTCAGGTTGTTTAACAAAAAAGGTCAAATGTGAATAACAATAAAGCTCAGGCCCGTGGTGAGGTAAGTGTAACTTACAGAAAGAAAACTGCACGTAGTTCCATTCTGTCTGCTAAAATGTTTGTAGGAATGTGCTGGGCTAATTTCAATATCAAAGGCACACATTCACTTAATTTGCATCAAACAGGGTTGGGTAGAGGCACATTTAGAGCTAAGAGGAGGTCCTTATCCCAATCAATCAAAACATGTTACTTGTGCAATTAATTTAAACAATTAAAAAATGTGAATGAAAAATATATTCTACATAAGTTATACAAAAAATATCCAATTATGTTTTATTTTTATCCTTTAAAGTATTCCTGCTTCATTATGTTGTGACAGAAAGGTGAAACATGATTTAATATTTAGTGATGTAAGAAGCAGGAAACTCTCTCCTCTGCACCCCCTCTGCAAAAATAAAACTGAAGAGACCCTGAGACTCACAAAAAAAAATATGCTGAAAGTGTCAGTGTTGCTGCTTGAAGATGGCAAAATTGCTTATTTTCAAATTCAGCCACATCAAGCATATTTTTTTTCTGGCTGTTTGTGGAAGAGCTTGCATATTCATGGCCTGCCTGTTTTGAGAGCCTGTCACTGAGCCTGTTGTAGAGCTCTCACTGCCTTCCTGTTCAGGACGGCTTCAGAGGCAAAAACACTCCCTCAGACTTAACACTGTCCAGCTGACGTAGCCGGGCAAAAAAACTGACAGAAAATGGAGTCTGGCCCGGCAAATTAATGGGACATGATAAACCACTGAGTCAGAGGTCACCTTCTGTCACAGCACACGCATGCCCACAAATCCTCATTCTCTCTTAAACAAATATACACAAGCTCAAGTCCACACCTAAAGGACACCCTCAGTCTTATTGCTAATACATACACACACATTTGCATTTCAATGCCCAGGCATAGACCACCAGTCATCATCCCACTTCTCTACTTTGGTTGGGTTAAATCCAGCAAAACCCCAGCCTTGTATTTGACCTGCCTCCCACCTTGGCTGTAAAGGAGGCAGAGCAAGTGAGAGGAGCTGGTAAGCACCAGGTTGCCCACTTCTCAGACAAGAGCAACTATGGATTTATGACTTAAACTTGGCTAGTTATAAGGTCAATATAATATTGAAATGCATGGGAATAATTCCCCTTCTGCATGGACAGATACCTTCATAAGTCTGAAGGATTAATAAAACAACTGGGTGAGTGTTTTTGCTGCGGTGGAAGTTCTCATTGAGAGTGTATCCCCCTGTGGCTCTGTGAAACAGAATAGGTGTTCGATGAGACATCAATCAGGATGGCAAACACTTAGGTCAGGAACCCATCCTGTTGAAACAAACCATGACAAAGTCTGAGCGTTTCTCTCTCTCTCTCTCTCTCTCTCTCTCTCTGTGTGTGTGTGTGTGTGTGCGCGCGTGTGTGTATGTTTCTTTGCATACATGTATTTGCTTTCCACTTGAAGGTGGTATTGTGTAAGTAGTGTGTGTTATCAATCCAGCTTCCTCCTCCCACGCTATATGACTGCTGCGTTCCCCCTCCTTCCAACCCTTCCCTCTGTTGCACAGCCTCTGTACATGGAGAGCTCTACACAGTCCCCGTGGAATCTCCCATGTCAGTACATTACCTTATAAGTGGAGGCACTGACTGTGGGGACTCTTTGATACACATTCACATACAGTACAAACACAATTGATCTTCTACGGCGCGTTGAGAGGGGGGTTGTTGAAGAAAAGATCTACACACATACAGTAAAACAGATCACAGGCCTTCTTGTGGAATAAGAACTGTGCACATGAGGGAACAAAATGCCTTTTTTGATAAGGATGTGACATGAAGCGATCTCTCCCTAGAGCCTGTCGTTGAGCGCCGAACACTATCAGCAATCTGGGAAGCGCACAGAGAGAGAGCCACTGTAAAAATATAATGTTATCCTATCATTGCACTCTTAGATCAGGCATAAGTGACTGGGGGTATTAATTATATATTTCTTCTTTTTTTTTTTTTGCACGCATAGATTTTCCCCTCAGGGATGTTAAAATAATGAATCCATCTTTTGACAACATTTGCAACTCAATTAAAAAGTATTTATGTCAATCTTCTCTTGTGTGGGTGGTATCGGTTCACAATGTGCATGATTGTAGGAGGATGTTGTCATCTACCAGCCATGGAGTATCAGAGACCTAAGGTTGTCATCACAATATGGAGGGGTCAAACTTCAGCACTGGCTTTTCTCAAGGCAAAATAGATATTCCAGCCCATCTCCACACTTATTGGTAAAAGGAATTATTTACTCGTTTTATGTTTTCAGAGATAGGGAAAAACATACAAATATGAACTAGCGACTAATCGATTCCTCTTCCATTTATATTTAAAGTTGTTGAAGAGAGGGGCATTAGTTAGGTTCAAATAAATACTTTCTCTTAGATGTTGATGCTAGGCTCCGACAGCAGTCAATGATATGTCTGAAATGAAAATAAATGGATCGGAGTGTTTTTGCTCTCAGTGAGGGAGAGAGATTTAATGAGAGTGATCATAGATGCCAAGACCAAACACTTCAAACAAAGGGAGCCTGTTCTTTCATACATGAACAGAAAAATCTTTAAAGATATTCTCTTTAAAGAAAAACAAAACAAAGAGGGCGACAGACGGAATAATGGTGGAATCACATTGTCTGCAAGAAGCAAGTCCAGACCTCAGCAAACAAAACCTATTGCTGTCTGTCTGGGAAGTGGTAACAATTACATAATTTACAAGTGTAAAGGTAAAGGAATTTATAAAATTACTAAGAGTTATTTGTTGTAATTGTGGGCCTCCGCTTGTAACTATTTACTGTACAGCCTGATAGCACTGCATACAATGGACTCTGTATATTGCAAATTGTACATCTGTATTTATATGAGTTGTGAATATAAATGAGTGAGTGAGTGAAAAGTCCATGTTGGTCTATTTAAACCCTCCCCTGCAGGGTCTAGTATTTACAAGGAAACGGTTATCATTTAGTCTCTGTTGCGGATCAAAATGTCAAGCTCCACAGAGAATCTCAGCACTACTGTTAGGGCCAAAAGTGTAGTTTTAGAGCCCCAGGATCTAAGAGAAAAAATTGATTTGCAAATGCCCAAATATCTCTAATTGACCTGAAATATCGCCTGTGCGCAGGAACTGTTTGAAATCAATACGAAGAGTGGGAAAAAAAAAAAAATATCCTTAAAGGAACGTTTTCTGAGCATGGCATCACATGTCATTAGGCGTAGCATTATGAAGTATGCAAGAATTATGAAAACAATCAAGAAGTCCTAAAAGGTCTTGCAAATTAAAATTACCATCGTTGTAGCCAATTAAGGCAGAGTGAGGAACAGCTGTTTTTTTTTTTTCTCTCCACCTAACAGACACGTAACAGCTCAAGTAGGAGTGCACTGTGTACTATTGTACATTAAATGAAGATTCTCTAGTTGAGAAAGCCATTTATGGGTGAATTCTCCCATAATGTATTCCCCTTGTATTTGTTTATTTTGTGTGTTTAGTGGGGTAAATCAATAGGCAGTATTCCCAGCGTTGATTGGATTCACAATTAGCCATAGTACAAGAGCCCCTGACAATGGCTATGTTAGATTCACTACAGCCCACCAACCTGATTGTCTTCCTCCCACATCAACCAGCTGCCCACGCCATCATTTCTCCTGTCCAGGTGCCTTGTGGGTAATGCTGAGGACGGGAGGGAAGTTCCTCCCGTGTGGCAGACGGGCCATGACAGCTCCAAGATGCTCTTTGACCTGAGAGGAAGGGAAAACAACATCAATGGTAATTCCCCTTCAAACACATTAACTGGGATGAACTGGGTCCCACCGAGCCCCTCTGAGTGGACTTGCATTGATTGCTCAGACCCAGAAATCCATGAATAAATTTAGCACTAATTGATTTTTTTTTCCTTCTCAGAAAATAAATATCTAATTCTGTGTAGAGGCAACAAATGTAGCAAATTGTGAAACCGCTTTCCTTTTTTGAAATTTGGAGGAAACACTTTTTATAAGGTTAAAAAAAAAAAAAAATAGTGTTGCTGATCAATCCAGAGGCTGTTGTTCTCACTACTGTCATGAAGATTCATAATTTTGTGACTTGACAAGAGACAATAAAAAGTCCACCTTGATCTTTGTTGCTAAACAAACAAAGAGCATTCATTGTGTTGAGATTGCCGAAGCAACAAGCCCAGAAATTAACCCATTATGTCCTTAGGATTTCAGCTACCTTTTAATTGCTTTCAGTGGGGATTGAAGTAATAGTTGGAGGGGAAACGGTGTCACATCTGCATTACAAGAGCTCCCTATCCCTTCACCCTGCCAGTTGGAAGAGTGATATTGTCAATACTGGAAGAAAACATTAACAAAAGATCCAAAGCTCATGTACTTTCTGCACCCGAGTAGCAAAGGGAAAGAAAATATTGAAAATATGTTCACATGAAGTTGAACTGGTGAATCAATGCATTTAAATTGATAAAGAGGGAATGATCTGAGAGCAATGAATGAGTTTTTTTTTATAGCATTCACAAACGGCAAAACAAAAAAAAATCTTACTGCTTTTGCAAAAACAAAAAAGCATATGAAATCTAATACAAAAAGGATTGTTTAGAAGGAAATTTATCGTGATGATTGTGTCCCTGGAAAGAGAGAAAAATATGAAGCTTAATCCAAATATATTCAAGATATTGCAAAAATATATTTATCTCACTCTACCCATATTATGAGGATATGATATTTAAACTAAATGCAGATATATTTGTACAAATACACAGAAATATCAAGGAGAGCACTAACTGTAATCGTACTATAAAAATGCTCTAAAATGCTGATTGAGTAAACTGCACCATTTAATAAATGGATTTTAAAATCTAGGCCTGCAAAATGGTTCAACTTTTATTCAGTTCCTGCAAAATTTATTCATAATCATGTATTAATATAATTATTCATCCTTTGCTTTAGAAATCACATAGCTACAGCTGAAATAAATGCTCACTTTAAGCACTTCTGTAGATGCACTTGTTATTCCTATGCTGTGATAACATGCTCATCAGGATTATATTTGTTTGAATATGTATGTTTACTGTATCATACCGTATCGTGGTTTAATAAACCACCTTGTATATCATAACGGCAGCATATTTTTCTCCCAAATTGTCAGCTGAAATGGTCAGGTTGCTTGTTCTTAATAACTGTTGAGGAGTGTGGACTTAGGAAGTTGTAGATTCAGGTATCATACTGCCACCTGCTGGTGAAGACTTTGGTCAAAGACATGTTACAGCAATGAGAGTGTGCACTCAAATGATTTGCACCTTAAAATTAAAATTACTCAGTGATCACTGTGTAACATATCTACTCAAACAACATCCAAGTTATTGAAATATTACATGTTTACTTCTCCAAATATCACATGAAAGATTTTTATACAATGTGCATTTAGAGAAGAGATATCCTGTCTGCACCCTAACTAAACACTATGCTCAGGTCCCTTTAAAACACATGTAGCGGCAGATGAGGTTATGCTCTATCAAGACTCCCTCCACTGACAAACCTCAATTGCTCACTGGTGCACAAAGAAAAAGGCGTTCCTGAAAAGTTCCTTTATGTTTGATGGATGAGTTGTAGATGTAATGGCCGGGCATTACCTCTGTAAATAAACCAGACTTGACAGTGCCCCTGCACTGGAACATCTGGGACGCCCCAGAGACAGGATCAAAGGCCTTGTGCGTCCTTGGGCTCTATCTGTGCCAAACATGCACAGTGAGCTCAAGAACAGCTATCCAATGTACTTCAGTCATCATCTGTGCTGGCTGTGTTTGTTAGTCATCAGCTATTTCTCTGATTAATTTGTAACAGTTATATTCCTCAGAGTGTTTTTTGTCATGGTAACACAAGTGCTGAAAGCGGCAACCAGACAATATGGCAAATCAATTCCTAAGTTCATAATCCCATAACAAAATTATAACTTTAACTAAGTGGAAACATGAATGTAATGTTGAAATTCAAGAGCCAGAATGATTGATCTTACTAGGACTTTCCAGTTGATACATCAGAACTGAACAGCATACAAACTCTGTGCTATACTATGGGGGCCTCACTACACCACAATCCACATTACTTTGGCTTTGTTTGGAGAAAGCCAGCCAACTGCATAACCTTAATTAGTCAAGCTGTATTCATTCAAGTGATTACAATGCCTTGCACAGTAGTGAAGAGAAGCATCTGTCACTTAAACTCAAATGATTTCTCAATCTTTCCATTCTTTGGAATAAATCTGCCATGGGTTCACACTCTCACATGGCTTTTCCTATGGCAGACTGAAAAGCTGTTCCTTGGATTTAAGAGTGAATACAGCTCTGAAGTAAATATGTGGAACATTTTGGTGGGCACTTTGCACATGCCAAAACACGGAATCATCTCGTCTGCTGTGTTTGGAGGAGTCTTGTACATTCAAAATGTATGAGGCATGACCTATCTTTAAAATTATGTAAATTCTACCATGGGAGAAAGAGGACAAAATGAGGCTTCTCATGGAGCCCTGGTTTCCCAGGTTCTTGAGTTTCATTGTGTTTGCCATTTCTAAATCTCCCCAAGGCTATGCATCTGCTGCTCTCCTGCGTGCACAAATGGGGAAAAAAGCAGGATGTCACTTTTGTGAACTAGCCACAGCGGAGAGAAGGGAAAATGACGGCATCATCAGAAAAGTGGTTTGGGTGGTGAGGCTGGGGCCTTATAGGGCAGGTTGCAGGGATCGCCCGCGCCTCGGCAGATGTGCCTCGGTGTCACTCCACATCTGCAGCCGAATGAATCACCCAACAGATGTTTAACGTCAAGGCCAGGCTGTCACAGCCAAACACACACATCCACACACACCAGCCATGCAAACACATACATACACACAGTACAATTTATTACTGCTTTGGGAAGAGTGGCTCCACAAGGGGTCAGACCCAGGCACTTCACCTTGATGTGACCTTGACCAGAAACGACAAAACTAGCAGAGATTTCACTCAACCTGGAAATGTGCACATAAGGAGGAAAAACAAAGCCTGAGACGTACACTGTACACACACTAACACTGATTAGTCTTTACTCTGACTGAACTGTAGTTCTGCTAAAACTCAATGAGTATTATCAAACGTGTCTACAGCAAAATGTAATCTCAAAGAGACTTGTTTTGATCTCTGGGTTTTGCCAACAAACTGTCAATATTTAAAGCTGAAAATAGCTAGAACCCAACATCAAGACCGTCTCCCTAATTCTGTCTGTTTTTATTGTGGAACCTTTCATGTCAGCATAATGATATTTTGTCAATACTGTACCTGTAGCCAGCAACAAACTTCTGTGGCTGCGTTCCACAGATGTAATTTTTATCACCTCTCTATTTTAGAGTGAGGATTTGTTTTGGATGGGGGTGAGGAAGCACAATGCATCACTAAAATATACTGGCAAGGCCACGCAATCTGAAAAAGCCTCTCTTGGATGCCGGCTTAGAACAGTTTCCTCCAATGACTGTAGCGTGTCACACCGCCGAGCCATAGATTGAGCTCAGATTTGCATGTTCAGATTTTATCGGGGAAATTTTCTGAATCAAAATTCTATTTCATGAGGTTACAATTAGACTTTTTCCTCCACAGTAATGCAATGTGGAAGGGGTCCAAAAGCTCGCTGTGCTTACTGTCCCTTGTGTCTGATCACACAAGGATTTATATGATATTCCCACGCGATCGATAATTTTGTGTGCCGTGGAATTTTGTTGTTTGCCAAAGTGTGCCTTGGCACCAAGAACACTGAGAGCCACTGGGTTAGAAAAGAGCCGTTGAAGGTAAGGGGCTTTTAAGAAAGAGTTGCTGGATCTTTGAGAACATTCTTGAGGCCCTTTTCCCCTCTTTTGGAGAAACCCAGGCAGATAAAAGGAAACACTCGGGTGGATTAAAGTGCTCAGAATGTATCAGCATCAAACCACCAGAGTTTTTGCCCTCTACATTTTTCAACCACAGTCAATAGATCTAAATATTTTACTGTGCCCTGGCCGATTTATTGTTTGATGTTTAAAAACTTGTGTGGAATGAAAGAAAATTCATTAAAGAAGAGGGCCCCAGAACGAGGCCTTGCGATCAGCTTTGAAAGTCTACTTTAACTGGGATATTGATCATTCTCTTTCTTCTGTGACAAAGGCCACCAGGGAGGCCGGAGGTGTCGGAGGATGAAGGCGCGCTGCCAATAACACCAGACATCTGTGTATACACTGTAGGTGAGGTGGGGAATTACACAATCTACCACTGACACCAAAAAAATCCAATAACTCAAAAATGACCAAACAAACAACACATTCTTGATTCCTTGTTGGTCAAAAGAAAATTCAATGTGCGTTCAGCTTTGGATCTAACAGGGTGCACTTAAGGACCGTCTGATTTATGAAATTCACCGTGGATAAGACTGGTGGGTTAGAGGACTTCATTATGCAGCTTTGTGGGGGCCTTCGTCAAACTCATTTTGAAGAATTTAAAGAGACGCATTCCCTCTACTCTCACCAACATTCATCAAGTATCAATATATTTATATCTCTGAAACTATTTTCTGTCATAAGTGTATTCATCAATCCAGCCATTTACTGGATAATAATTAACTTTTTATACATTGTACCATGCATGCATGTTTTATAATATAAAAATAATATAGCTATGCATATCTGCTTTTTGAAAGCAATAAAATCACAGTTTTACAAAAAAATAAAAAGGTATTGCATGTTTTTAAGTGACCCAATCGCTTTCAGTTTTGTGTTACACTTAAATGAGAACTATCAAACTATGATGCTCTTTGACAATTTAACCAAACCAAAAAATGACCTCCCACAAAAAAAAAAAAAAAAAAAAGGTATCAAAATGTCATTCCTTTTTCTTCCTGGAAAACAAATCTTTAGTGGCAACTTCACTGTGTGCCAGCAGGCACACATAAAAATTCCAACCAATAAAACCACAAGCAATCCTGCTCCCATTGGTTTACATGTTTGAATGATCCCTCCCCTCATAATAACTGGCTTAGCCTGCACACTGGAGGCATAGCTAGACTCAGTCACGGCATAAATTTACCCCAGCAAACAGTTAAGGTTATTTCTAAAACTATAACCCAAAAAATACCATGATGATCTAACTGAGAGGGTTGTCATTTCATATTCTGTTACCCCCAAAAAGGCTTTTGCCCAAACTGAAGACATGAAAGGGATTTCAATCAAGCAGTCAGTCAAGTTTATTAGTCACATATAACCAAGGTACAATCATAATTAAATGTAATCCCCAATTTATGCATTAAAGACTTTAAATAGAATATAGCAGTAGTAATAGAGATAAATACATGTGTATGCTTGGAGGGGCAGAGGGGAAGTCTGCGCCCTCGAGAACTATGAATGAAGTCCACAGTTCTACTGGACTGTCTTCTTGATGTCGCTTTGTTTGCTGTTCCTGTCCCGTTACTGTTTGCTGAGGTCCCGAACGTGACAAACTCTACCTGCATCTGATACAAGAGTATGAACTATGGCTGCAGTGGAATTATGAGGAGATAAAAGCATTAATGACATTTCCAAAATCAACAATAGATAGAAATTGCATCATTTTAGGTATTTCTCATATGGAAAAACAAGACTTAACTATACACTTGAGTTGTTCTTCAAACTTAGATTGCCAGACTAATCATCTTTACAGGTAAATATAATCTGGTGTCATCAGTGTAGCGATGCAAGAAGCATCTAAAGTGGCAGAGAGCCAGATTAAACTTCTCAAACTGGTTTTATTCAAGGCCTAACACAATTTGACAGGTGATCATAAACGTTGTGTTGGATTTAAAGGACTTTAATTGTAAAGCTTTGGGTAAACATGTGTTTGATTTTAACAAACGGTGAAAGAACAAAGTAGCTGCCAAAAAGTCTCTGCTCTCCAGATAACAGGTTCCCATCATCAGGGGAAAACTTGTTGAATTTTTTAATCCCTTTTTTTGCGAAAAATACCAGGAACTCTCTGTTAAGGTTTTTGATTCTCTGACAAAATAAAAGGCTAACAAGAGACAGCATTACACTGAATAACACTATGGATCTCGTGAAATTTCTGAAATCACTCTCATATCCTTAGATCCTTTCAAGCTTAGCAATAGCCACATGATCCACTTTAGTTTTAAAATGATCAAATATATTGTGGATAATCCAGGCTACATTTTCAGCAAATCTGTGAAATTTATTATGAATTCCTTTTCAAGGTAAAGGACAATGCAGAATTGTTTGATGTAGATTACAGGGGTGCAAGGCACAAAAAAAAAAAAAAAAAAAAGAAAAGAAAAGAAGAATGTGATTTCTTTCAGTTTCACATATATGTATATATTCAAAAACTTTAATGTTGGAAGTTTTAAAACGTCATTATGTCAGTTTTTACTGCTCAGCACACTGCCATGAGAATCACACAGCTCTTGTATACCCATAGTAAGTTGTAAGACACTAATGTTTGCCAGTTAAAAGGTAGTTCTCTTCTCTCTTCTGGTGTCACTTGCTTTAAGTGTAGTTCTGCATCACAGTTCTCATCATAACCCTTTGGTGGTTCAATGTGTCAACTACCGTCATGGTCCTATATCCCATACTCTGAATTGGACTTAACTGCTGATGCGTGTTGGATAGGTTTAATGGCTAAATTTTCACGACTCCTGTCTGCTGACCACTGGGCTCAGCAGTGTCGGTCTCAATCTAATTCTGTCTTGTTCGCCATTCCTTCTATTTCCCTCTGCTGTGTATCTGTCCCTTCCTCTGCCCCATCTCCCACAGGGTTATCGAGCGAAATTACCATTCTGCAGCTGAAGCAACAGTCAGTTAACATGGAGGAAGGAAATACATTGGCCAGAGGTGAAACAGGTCCTTACATTCATAAGTAGGCAGGCAGACCTGCTGGGCCATCAATTCCCTGGGCCAAGTCAAACCGCTCACTCAATGACAGACAGCACTGGGTTTGCTGGCTAGTTTCTTTACATTAATTACCCCATAACAGGTCTGGAAGCTGAGATAAGAGGGGAGTTTGTGGATACAGGTGGGGCACTCAGTGCCATGTGACCATCTCTGTGGCCACTGTCACATTTGTCTCGGCAGAATTTGGTAAAGTACATAAAATATGGTATTGACTCATAAAAATATCCCAGGCTACTACGCTCCTGCCAAATCTGCTGCAGCCTACAGGGGAACAAATGCTGATAAATTATCCAGCTTCACTGCTGCTAATGAGCATGCAACAGTGCAACTCTTTTTTAACCATGAACAATATTAACAAAAATACTTCGACGAGAGAGCTAGAGTTCAACAGCAACTTTAAATAGAGGTTTGCCTGATAACAAGTTCACCTGTTTCAAGCAAAGTTTTTTCCAAGCAGTTTTCCTCTATACAGCTGACTCCCAAACACCATGGCTGTACTGTTTGTGTATAACAACAATAAGTAAAGACCCCATAAAATGATGTTTGTGAACACTTAAGTAATGTAACTTCCCACAAGGTGCTCCAAGAAGATGACACAGGCCAAAACAACCCATGTGTTCCTCTGTGAAAGAGAGTGACTCAGCCTGCCCCATGGGACATGGTACTTTGATTGAAATCTGTCAACAAGCTTGAGGTGCAACACTGGGGGCTTGTTTCCAAGATAACGTGTTTGGAGTTCAGTTAGCTCATCGTCTATGTGCTACAGCAGATTTCAGCACGGCCTCTTTGTTTTTTTTTATCACCACTCTCTCGAATTCTGTGTAATCAGTGGCTTGCACACCAGCACAACATACCCTCCTACTGTTCAACGAGTATTATCTGACTCCCATATTTATATTTTTATCAGAGCCTCACATCACAAACTGAGCTCTGTCAAGACAGAAATTAAAACAGAAATAATTGTGATAAATATGATACTTTAATGTTAAAGGTTTTCAATGACAAAGGCTAAATAATGCTTAAGTGAATAAATGACCTTTGAACATTAAAGTGTAAATACTAAAAAAAAACCAATATTTGATCATATTAGCACTGTATGAACCCACTGCGAAACCTTTTTTAGTTCTGAATTATTTATTATAAATTGTTTTTCACCCTGAATTTAATAGCAGTTGGATTTGGTAAGATTTTAAAATATAAAATACTATTTTAAACAAGGGTTTAATGTAGAAAATGTCTAGTCTATTCTCACAAAAAACAATCAAAATGAATGGTAAAGAATATAATTTTGTTTCTTTAGTTTATCAGTGAAAATAGCTTGTATACCATCACTCTGTCCTTTCAAAGTGTTCAACTCTCCTTTGAAAAGACACACAGGGCACAGCAGGAGGTGAGGTGTGATGTTCTCTCTTTTTATTGACTGACACGGCTGATGAGGGCCCATCCTGCACTTTGGCAGGAGGGTAGGCGGGCATGCCGAGGTGGCGCCCGCCAGGGCGCGAGGAGGGGACGACATGGTCGTCCTTCATAGATATTCCATGCGTGGCTTTACCCTCAGCTGCCCTGTCAAGGTCTGTGTATGCCCCTCCAAGGGGGCTAAGACAGGGTCATGGATGACACCCGCCTCTCTGCCAGACGTGACAGCACAGCTGGGCCGCTTAATGACAGAGGGGCCTGGCCCAGCACACACCTGCCCATCCTGGGCAGGGCAGGCGACCTCACGGGGAGAGAGAGGAGCCGCCGCCATGTTCGATGGGCAGATGTTCTGGAAAGGAGACAGCAGAGACAGCTGCACTACAGGGACCTCTCCGCTTCTCTCTTCTCTCCAGTAATTGAAAATCATGTAAAAGGTCAATTGTGTGATACTGGCTGTCGCTCTCTGCAAGTTGTACCTTTCAGCCAGAACATGACAAAAACAACACTGACTGGATGACAGCTCTTGCCTCAATTACTGCCTATTTAGATATGTATGGCCATGTAATGACAATATCTGTAAACATTCACAGTGAATAAATCTGCATACACAAATAGGTGCAGCCCATCTGTTGGAGGCCACGGTTATGGGTCCCTCAGAGAGGCCTAATCATTGGGTACATTACAAAGACATTGTTATGACATTTGCTCTCCAAATGAAAGAGGACTGTGAGCGGGATGGAAATGATAACATTCCCAAAGTATATCAACATTTGCTGGATCGCAGGCCGACAACCTCTACGTGAAGAGTCCGCTGTGGTACATGGGTCAGCGCCTGTCCTCAGTACTCACTCAAGGGTGACCCTCTCTCTGGGTTTCACTCTGATGAGAAGTGGCTGGGTTTTAACCTCCACAGAATTGTTCTCTATTCATGGCTGCTTTAAACAGAACCAGCTACAGACCTGTCACACACTATCAGTTTCTCTGGATTTCAGGGGGATTGCTAGACCTTCACAGACAGAATAATGATCCAAATAGACGATGAGGAATCATCAAGTAACACCAAACAGGGATATGAGATAAACATTGGCCACTTTCACGGTTCGCGTGAAATTTGGTTGTTGACTTTCAAGTACTAGAACTTGGCAATATGTTTGAAATGTGTCTTACTTCGCACAGATCAAGGCAACGGTTTTATGGAAACTGGAAAAGATGCAAAACTTATAGATCCTCACTGTGAAATAAAGTATTACACGGCAGCGTGTCAGTGTTGACGTTCAGGGTGTGGCCTACATGAATGTGACATCTCATTTCATATTTGTTTCAATAATTTTAAAAGTTTGAAGAAGTCATTACTGGTAATGAGGAACATATTAGGCTCAGTCTCAAACATGTGGTTTTGGGGGAACTTTTTTTTTAAAGATTTAACAAAAACAAGTGCTATGACTTGAGTACAAGCACAAACAGGAAGGAAACAATATAGTCCATAAACTCCCCCAAATGAGACTGTTATCAATAACACTTGTGTCTGAAGGAAAAACAAAATGAAGCTCCTCAAGATGCATGTTTTTGGTTTGACTGCCGTAGCCCTTTGCCAATAACAATGTTACTCGCAATCACGATCCAAACCACACACCCTTGGCACGGTGCACTGTCACAAATTATGTTATGATTTTGACCAAATGCAACAGCTTCCTGTCTGGTGCTGTTTTCCCTTACTGTCTGTTTTGTTATCTTGAACCAAATGCAAACTAGAGGATGCTGTTTTTGCTGTTGGAAGGACATTCGGTAACACGCTGGAATTGTTGGATAGATGACATACTTTGACAACACATACCCTCCTCATGCAAACAATGAATCACAATGATTCACAGAAACCGATGATATCTGTTCTCATTTACCTCAATGGCTATCTGCTCTAAACATCACTGCTGAATCATAGACTTTACAGCTAAATTTCTCCCAGGTCAAGACAACAAATATATAATAGTTGCCTATAATGACTCTTGAAATCATTACGTCCTACAATGCGAGCATGTGAGTGCGCTTGTTTGTATGTATGTGTGTGTGTGTGTGTGTGTGTGTGTGTGTGTGTACCACTAGTATGAGAGTGTAACTGCATGAGCGTACCACAGAAGATTGCACATTTCAAAGGCAAGACAGCTCCTGGGCTTGCTGAACTTTTGCTTGTTATCAGGAGCTGGGAGTGAGATGGAGAGAATTGATCTTTTGTCTACTGGAGGTGCACTCCCTTGGGCTGGGCCGCTCGCTTGCTCACTCGCTTGGCTGCCATGCAGAGGGTTGTCTCTCTCTTCCTCTATCCCACTCAACCCACCCACCCACCCTCCCCCTCGCTTGCTTGCTCACCCTCTCTCTGCATGGCGGCTGCCTCTCCTCCAGCTGACACTTGTCCTGCCGTTACTGGGAGAGATGTGCGCTGAGCTGCTGACACCAGGATTGATCTTCCTCCTTCTCCCCATAAGCTGCATATCAGGCTCCTGGAGACTCTGGAGGAGACAAAGAATGGGCAGAGGGGTGGGGATGAGGGGTTGGTGGGGGGATGGAGAGTGGAAGGGGAGGGGTGTCAACTCCCATCACCTCTTCAAACTAACAATGTTTGGTGCAGGGAAGGAAGGGAGAGCACAAAAAGTTGATAATTTCATTGGAGAGAAAGGACTGGAGTTCATTCTCGCTGCTAAAATTGTGCGTACAGTGACACTCACCATCACACCCACACACTCCCTAATGCTACTAACATCAGACAATTTAACTAGGAGCAAGATAGATTCAAGTTTTGCCTCACATAATCTGCTCAAGTGAGGCAGACATAGTATTAAAAACGTGTCAAATGATCCCGAAATGGATGCACCTCTGACCAGACACAATTAAACGATTTGCCAGGACTCCTACACCACATTGTTGTAAAGAGGAACCCTCAGCAGTGTGTGCTGCCCAGATGTCTGTCCGGGGGAGTTAAACTGAGAGATTACTGTGCCCACAAGACATTTTTCAGGCCACACATAGTGACACAAATAAAATCAATAAAAGCTATGACCTTAGTTTAAAAAAAAAATCTCCACTTTGACTGCTGTTTATTTTATATTGCTCTGCTGGAGTGATTTCTACTGATATGAATGCTTAAATATTCTAGTAAAAGAAATATTCACACAAGGGATGGAAATAAAATTATTTACTTTATCTTACTGTGTTTGTGGTTAGAGAAATACAAGTAAGGTTGGTTTGTTGAGGGTAGAGAAGAAAACACTCATCAAATTTTTAAAGCATTAATTGAAAAATAGGTTCTTTAATATTGAGTGGAGTAGAGTTAATATCCATGGTTTTTGGCGATACCCTTTTATCTCACAATAAACCCTGTACTCATCTTTTTGAGCCACCAGGCTCCACTGGAGCAAAGGATGGGGCAATCTCCTGTGCAATGTAATTATTGGTCTTCTGTTGGTCTACTTGTGTACTGATCAGGTTCATCAGCACTGGAAAGCTGCTTTTTATTTTCTACCTATCGGCACAGGAACGCCTGCACATGTTTCCTCCTTATCAAGCTCAGGTAGAAAGCCTTTCGGTGGAAAATAAAGCCTTTAAGATTGAAACAGAAACAGAAGGCAAAACATGTTGCCATGAACCTAATGTTGCTGAAAAACGTCAGATTTAAAAGTTGGCATGTCAAAGATATCTGGCCACACAGTGTGTCACGATGACATCCGTCCTCCTGGTTACCTTTAACTGAGCTATAAGTTGCATGAAGTGGATAATTAGCAGCATCTTCTCTTGTGTAATTCCTCCTAGTCAGACACTGTATGCTGTATGGTAGAATCAGTGCAGTTTAGTCACCATCCATCACAATGTCACAACTCTGTCTCTCAGAAAGATAAAACACGAGACCTTCCTATGCAGATTAGTTGTTTAAAGCGTTCCAACTTTACCCCTTTAAGATACTGTAATGACAAAAAAATATAATATAACAAAAACATATGATACTTTCTCACTGCTACATTTGTACTTTCATTTATAGCAAGAAGGGATGCATGGTGTGATGGATTTCGGAGCAGCTTGAGGGGGAATGGTCACACACGGAAAGTGATGAAATCCTTGTACTTCCATAGACAGGTTCGAATTATCTAAATTTTTAACACATAGTCTTAAAAACAAAATAATACACATTTTTACAAAGGACAGCACGATAACAACTGACCATTTAGGGATTAAATAGCTGGTTTTGCACACTAACCACAGCATCATGTACAACACCTTTTTTGTATGCACATGTGTAAACACAATCAAATATTTTACATTTGAGGTGTAATTTCAGATATATACTATGTGCAGTGAATGCAAAGTGAATGCAAATTTGTCAGACAAGGAAATGCCTCATTATTGTACACTAAAAGTGAGCAAATTGATCACCTAATTAAGTTCAAGTTTGTTTTGAGTCTCATTAGTGTTGACTGGGCTGTTCTTACTGGTTTCCTGCACTGCTGGAGAAGTGGCAACCGCACTATTTTCATTTTCATCGCAGTAATTTGTCTGCATAAAAGCATTGTTCTAAATGGGACTGTGACATAGTGGAATGCAATATTAGATTGGTTAGTGGTAGAAACCAGATCTGATCTGACCTTTGACCCCAGCCCCAGTCTGAACTAATATGACCTCAAGTTTGTGATATGTCAGAAATGGCTATGTCTATATAAAAACTCATTTAACACAAACACACACACACACACACACACACACACACACACACACACACACACACACACACACAAACTGTATGCATAAATAGTATAAATGCAAAATGCTTTTATGAAAAACAACCCACACATGTACAGTAAAGGCTGTATTCTCTCATGGACTTCTGTTGTGATTGTAGGCCCAGGCATCTAAGTGGATTTGACTGGGGATCTTAACAGTTATTACTGTGTGTTATTGGCATGGGGAGGGGAGCAGATCTGGGAGGAAGGGTGCAGGGTGGTGGGGGGCAGATGGGAAGTCTAGCAGCAAACATGATAATTTGCAGGTTGGCCAATTTCAAGAGGCAGGATGGCCCGATGCCCTCGGTAAGCATCCGAGAGTAGTTGAGAGCAGAGCAGGAAAAAGATGAATCAAGTTTAATAACAAAGGGTTCTAATTGCCCCCCACAACCCCACACCTCCACCTCAGAGCTGAACTCTAATTACGGCGAGAACACAGTGCACTGTCACCCAATATTAAGTTGTTGAAGAACGGGCTAAGATAATCGATATACACTTTAGTTGTGGAGGGGGAGAAGGAGGGGAAACGACAAAGAGAGAGCGCAGGAGAGAGAATGAGAGCGAGTATGATGCCCCTTCCATTCAGTGGGAACCAGCAGCACCCAAAGCCCTTCTGGCTCATGAGAACGCCGCTGGGACGGTCCAAGAATGATTGCAGAGCAATAATCCTGAGCATAGCCACCCCCTACCCCAGCAACTCTCTATCCCACCACACACACACACACAAAACTCTCACTCACACACACAGACATGCATGCTCATGTGCGCACACACCACAATGAAGACCCCCCCCACCCCACCCCTTTCCCCATAGGCTCCCTGAGCACCAGTGTGTCTGAGAGGGAAAGGTGAACACGGTCACCCTAATTACAGGGGCCCCAGCTCTCTCACACACACTCGCCAGGCATAACTAAAGACAGGCCAATTAGGGCGAGAGGGAGATAAGGGAAGTTTTATTTGTATACTAATTAAGCCCCTGATGAAATTCAAAAGGGAGGTGGTGAAGGGGGTTGGGGGAGGGAGCGCACGGGTAATTGTGTGTTTGAGAAAAGGTTGCTTTAGGTGCGGTTATCTGAGAAGCACAGCCTTGAGATAGTTGCCCCCTAATCCCGTGCTGAGCCCCCGCGTTGCACTGCAAGGTCTCTCATAATTTGATCTGTTACATATGAAATGGCAGGCTTTGACAGGGAGATCATCAGTGGTGTTTATTGTCTATTTGGTCCTTGTTTCAGCTAAACATAGTTATCACACCAGTTTGCCTTTTTGCTCAAGTTTACATACAATCAAATCTCAGTGGGTGTGAGATGCTAGCTAACCTAGCATTAGGCAGAATTTGCAATGAGCTTGCACTCATGCAGCACGCTATATTTGAGGCTATAAAGGTAGAACATCTGATAACTTAAGTCTAGAGTAAACTTTGCTCACATCATTTCAAAAAGATTAATGATTATTCTGATGTTGCAGATAATTTGCTCTGCAGTTGTGCTGATCAGCGGTGAACATCGATAGGGAATAGTTTCAGTCTGATTGTTCATAGACGACACAACAGTGCTATGAAATGTGACAATTTCAACCTCAATGGTAACTCTAATCAGGGAGCATGGGAGATATTTGGCTCAGTAACTGGACATGTGATCCATGAAAATTCAGGTGCTGAAAACCTGTAAGCAGGTATAATAAAATACCATCAGTATCTTTTCCCTTAACTAGGTTTATCAGCAGGGTGAAGGCATCATTATACTGAAAATACTATCACCTCGGATCAGAGTGCAGGAGCAGATCCAAGAGTGGAGAGTTCGTCATTACTGCTACTACAACACCAACCATCTTAAAAGACCGTCATTAACAGTCAATCTTAAAGGAGTTCTCTAAAGATCAACCTGGCATTCAGCAGCTCCATCAGAAGAAGTGTTTCATCCCTTATTAGAGATTAGCTTCACAGAGACCCCCTGTGATGTGTTGTCACAGTACGCCATGTTGCTGGGGTATCAAAGTGGGTGCCCCACCGTGCTTTGGTAAAGCTCCCTCTTTATCGGCCGAATAAAGCAGACCGCATGTGGCAGGATCTTCAAAAAGTCAAGCATTCTCAATGATTTGACAGCTCGCAGCAGGAGGGTGTGTTTCTCGAGATTCTCCACCATTTTGCAGAGCTCTCTGCTCCAAATTGAATCTGCCAACCAGAGGAAAATATTAATGATGTAATAATGCAAGCCCAAAATCTTAGCATGTGCTACAAAGTGTATGATATTGAAGTGATAAAGGGAATATGATATGACCCTAATCAGTGAACAGAAGAGGCACGTGCATTCTTATCACATTTGAGTGTGATTAAGCCATAAGTAAGTAAATCCAGAAACTTCTGCGATATTGTCTCGACACAGACCAACATTTCTCCTGCGAATGAAACTTGTGAAACAGAGACTTTGATGACTGAGATGTTCTCACTGGCCCGTCTTCCCATAAAGCAGAGTACACTTTTAATTTCAAGAAATCATTTCAGCTTAACATCAAGGAACAGTGAGAATGTAGGTTCCAAAGCTCTGAATTTCTATTGACCCGACAGTCCAATTAGTTTGAATCAACTTTCAGAAGACATACTGCACTGAAAAATTGACCAATAAAGAATCAGAACGAGGCTGAGTGATAACACTTTGCTATGACCATCCGTGTGCTGTGGATTCACTTGGCCAGAGAGAGGCACTGGGGGGAGATTTGAATAATTCATCCCAGTTAAACCCATTAAGAATATCCGTGTGGACACTTTTTTGATGTTACAGACAGTGTATGATCTCAGAGTGCTTTCAAACTATATCTTGCTCTACTTATGGTGTCTATTTTCCCCCGAAGCGACAAAGATCAACTGGCTGTTGTGTTAATTCTTTAAAAGTGTACAGTAGAGAAGCCTCTGCCTTGGAGTTGGCAGGCAACCTCCCATTAGCATTTTACAGCTGTGCACATAGCCTGAGAGAGGTCTCTCAAAAGCTGGAGAATGACAAATTAGGTACATTTCTCTCCGTAAAATGTATCTAATGAAAAATATGAGACATGAAAGACCGATTACTGTCAAATAACTTCTTTGAGTCATCAGTTTGAAACTTTGATTAATACCCTAATTTTACCTCAAAAGTTTATCAGTATGATAGAGTATCACTTGAAAAAGCCCTTGTGAGAATTGCCACTTCCTAGTTTTTTTATTAATTCATATGAAATTAATGTTGTTTACTGATTTTCTGCAAACACATCAGTCCAATCTTCATCCATCTGATAGGTTTCCCCTCTTGCATTTCACAAAAATATTTGGAGGTGATGCAAACCTTAGCAACAACCAGGGTCAAAGCAGGGCTGTGAGATCTCAGAGAAGCACATATCATCAAAAATCTCTCAGAATACTCCACTGTGAGTACTAGACAAAGACTGTGCATGTCAGTATTTGAATGAAAGGTAATTCAACACAGCACGTGTCACGGATCCAAAAGAAAAGCAATCCAACAAACTAGCCACTGCCTCCCACAGCAGAAGAACTATCAAAGCCTTTTTGTTTTTGCCCAGTGGTCACTTCACTCTTCAAGGCAGAGGGCTTGTCTCTGCCCCCCACGGAGAGGGTGGAGTTGGAGAGTGAGGGGTTTGGTGTGCAAAAATAGGTGATGTGGAGGCCCACCCTGGAGGTCTGTCTGTTTCTCCTACCCCAAAGATCATATTTGGTTCTGGGGCAAGACCTTCACTAGCTCTAGGCATATCTGGACAGTACACTCAGAATGTCAGTGTCCCGATACGAACCTCAGCCCCTCCCCGGAGAGCCTCTGAGCAACTGTTTTACTGCTGTACAGCTCAGGCATGTAGTACAATCGCACAGCCCTTGGAAACAGTGTATGTGAATAATTGTTATGGCTGCTCCACAGTAATACTAAGCAAAGTAGGTCCTTGTTTAAGGACTCAGGCAGAGCTGTGGAGAGCTGTGCTTTGAGGCCAGTGGGGAGTAAACGCGACAGAGCCAAGCCCTGTGACCTCTATAGCGATTCTCTCAGTTGTTATTAGCCAGGGGCCACTGAGTAAGGCTCTGGAGAGCTTCCCACACAAGAGCCAGCGACAGGCCCTGCACAGGAAAAACTGCCAGGGAAGCACAATAAAGATAATTAGCAATGAGACCACTAGCCGCCCGTATCCCCACCACCACCACCACCCCTTCATCCCCTCGGTATCTTACCCCTTCCTCGTCTTCTGCGCTGAACTCACCCCCTCCATCTCCTCTCCTCTCTTCAACCATGTACAACGCAGTGCATGTCACACCAAGCAGACGGTCAGAGCAGTAAATAGAGAGATAAAGAGGGTGGTAATGTCTGTGGCTGCCAGGAGGGTTTACTGACTACTGCAAAGCTTGTCTAGGTGTCCAAGAAAATAAGACGATGTACAGTACCCACTGATGTTAGTGGCCAGAGGTCACTGGTGAAACCAACCTCTCCAATAGATCCACTAGATATTTTTTTTTTTCAGAAAATGCTTCATTCATCAATGATTTTTGTCTTTGAGATTATTTTAACTTGATTTAAATATTTTAAAAAAGCCCCACCCCACCCAGCCACCCTCACAAATCTAAAATATCCTAAAGCATAACACTGCACAGACAGCTAAAACACTTGTATCCTGAGGGTAACTGTTGAAACCAAGGGCGTCAGTCTCAATGTAAGCAGTATGTACAATAAAGTGAGGGGGCCGTGGTTTCCCACAACAGGGCAGTATGTGCATTTTTATGCACATACTGTGTGTGAAAATCATTTTAGGGATCCAAATAATTTTACAGATGGAGCATTTAGTATCTTGATGTACACGTGAACCAGCCAGGAAAGGGTAATCACTTTTATATGATGGCAACAGCAACAGCTTTAGTAAAATCAGGAAAAATAATTCTTTTGAATTATTAATTTTAATAGTGCCTTAACAGTGTTGCCACCTGTCTGTGTCCTCTCATCTTGATCCTCCTGCCTGGCTCTATTACAGAGCCAGGCAGAGCAACGTGCATTCACATGCTACAGGACTGATTTCTGTCCATAAATAACTCTTTAAATGATTATGTCACTTAGCAATATTTATATATTTAGCTCACTAACACAACAGTAATCATAAATCGTTTCACATTCCTTCACTCTCCATGCCAAGCTATCTAGCTAGCAAGCAAAATTTACACACAGTTGTTTCCAAAGCAAGATGTGAACATGACAATTTTGCTTCTCTGTCAAATTGAAGTTAAATCTACTTGAACACATTGTTTTATCAAGCACACTGAGTTGAAAATAGTAACACTGAATGTCAATTTTCTTCTTTCCTGACATTCAACAGACTTTGCCAATCTGCAAATCATATTAAACTTTGTGCACTCTGCACTGTCATTTTATTATTTAACATCAACCAATTTCCCGGTTGGGTGGAGGTTACAGTTTTTAAGCACTGTGATTTGGCCCAAACCTCCAAACACCACCCCACTGCCAAATTGTTTAAAGTTCCCTTCCAGCTATTGATTAAACTCCTAAAAACTCATGTCTGCCCAAAAATATTAGATATTCAGAGTTTTTTTTCCATGGAAAAAAAATCTCGCCATGCCTTAAACTGATGAAAATATAACTCTACACTGTCCCCTAATTTAGTATGCATGGACCTATGAATATGCAGATAGTCCCCACCCACCTCCCTGCCTGCTCGCACTCTGGTTCATAACTTGTATCACAGTTGATAAGCTATCCATTAAAAAAAAAAAATCAGCATATCTCTTAGTTACACTAATATTGTTCATGTGAAGCAGACATTTCAAGTTGGTCTGGCTAATTTTTTGAAAATAAAACACTTGAGCAGAAAGCGTAGCAGTTGACAGGATTGGTTGCTTAGGTTTCTGATGTTTTAAACGTTGCAGATTTTTGAGACTGTTTTTGGTACACTGCAGTTTCAAAGTGGAAAAACTCAGCCATGGAGTTCACTGCTTATCTCGCTCTTGATATGTCTTGTAGCATATGAATAATACCATTGGAGGGGGTCTTTAAGCTCTCTAAAATGCTGTACAAACACTCGTGCTGATCTGTGTTTATTTTTTCAGGGATTTAAGAAAGAAATGAACCAGAATGTCCAATGGCACTCCTGACAGCATGAGACAATAAAGTTTTCCAGGCCTCAACATGAAACTGTCTTGCATGGTTTCAGAAGGAGAGCAGAGGGACATCCATGGAAAGCAAAGGGGTCTTAGGAATCCATTTCTGTGCCCACCACACTCCACCATTATCCCAGCCCTATAGCCATGCTACTTATGTCTGAAAACAAGGTAGTGTAATTTAGAATGCATTTCAAGGCAATTAAAATTTCCCAGGCACAATTACTTATTCTCCCAGTGGGGGTGCCTCAATCAGTCTATGTGTGTAATGGGTTTATGGCCTTGACGTGGCAAACATGTCCTGCCTATCTGCCTGTGCTCTTCTCAAGGCTGTGGTTATTAATTGTGGCTAAAGCTGATAAATAAAATCACCGGTGCTCTTAATGCTAATTAGTGTTTGAGATAAAATTTACGATTTCATAAGCACATATTTCTCCAAAGGCTCAGGCATTGTGCCCCCTATCCATCGGTCATAGGCTGGCTTGGATGTATAATCTATCTTGTGGGAGTGGAGAGGCCAAAAGAGGGGCCAGAGGAAACACAGGCAGTAAATACTAATGGTATTTGGTGGGTACTTTGGGACCAGGAGTATTTCAGGCTATTTATTGAGCTGGGCTACTAAAGCAAGGATACACATTCATATGAGGGAAAATACATACTAAATAGATAATAAAATTACCACATAGCAGTGTACCGGAAATTCATATTTTATGGGTTTATCACATGTAAATCACGAGTATAATGTAAGCAGGTTGTCATTTCTTTTGACGATTTACAAATGTGACTGAAAGTTGTTTCGTTGTGCTTCGTTTCCATTTCTCTATCATTTTCGTCCTGTTATAGAACAGTTTTGTTCAGCTTGATCCATTGTGGCTTTCCACTACTTTGTAGCCTGCAGTGTGCTGCTGAGAGGATTTTTGACAGGAGCGGCTTCCTCTCGGTTGCCCAGTGCACAAGCGTTGAGAAGCACTTCAGCTAGTTTTAACATCACAACGTGCCGGTGCCATTGGCTCCCTGGTCTGACTATTGATCCAAGTCACCACATCAAGGTGAGCATCAGTGCTGCAGAGTCCATTGTGGGACCTCATCCTGAAAGAGCAGAGCTGTCCACAGCTCTAGGCGATGCCCGAAAGAGTGACAAGTGCTGAAACCACTTCAAGGGGGCTAACAGTGCCCTCAGCCCTTTCTAGTCCCCGCTTCAAAGCCAAGAGCAGCCTCTGGCAGTTCACCCAACCTTCCCTCCCACCCTTCCTCTCTCTCCCTCTCTCTCTCCCTCTCTCTGGTCCTTTGGGGTAGCTGGTCCTATTCTCCTCTCCCAGGCCCGTCAATGTCAAAGCATGAGTGAGTCCAGTCAAAGCTACCCCCCCCCCCCCCCCCCCCCCCCACACACACACACACACACACACCTGTTTTTTTTCTTTCTCCCTTTTTCTTTTACTCTTTCCCTCTGATGCACAGGTCCCATCCCCTCTGAATGGCTGGCCCTCACTGACAAGTGGAAATCACAGAGATCCTACTGGCAAAAGATGGAGAGTGAAGAAGACTTCAGAAATGTGTACCCTACAGCTATCAGTGTCCTGAACTTAAGGATGAAGACACCAAGCACATCATCTTCACTATATACTATAAAAACTAGCAAGAAAATGTTCACAAAAACATTTGAGGGAGGGTTAGAAAAAAGGGTGTGCTGCATGGTGATTTTTTTTTTTTTTTTTTTTTTGACTTTCTAAGATAAATAAGCAAGAGAAAAGAGGGAAGAGAAGGAGCTTTACTTTGCCAAAAGGGACCTTGGGTTTTGCCCTGTGGGCATGGCAGCTTTCATTTTCCTCTTTCCTCCGTTCCTATTCCCAGCCGGTTTCCGGAGTTATGATTGAGTTTCACATATTGGAGTTATATCTGGCAACCAGACTTGTTTATCTGCTGGGGCTGATAACTGTACTGGTCTGAGTATGAAGTAGAAAGAGAGAGGGGGAGAAAGAGAGTAGGAGGGAGATATACAGCAGCAGTGAGAAAGACAGACCACTCATAAATTCTCATCTCCTCCAGTCTTTTCTCATTGATTTAGCATGTCTTCATCAACAATCTGACTGAGGTACTGCTTTCTTTATCTCACACTCCAGCACAAACCTCAACAGGACTCAACAGGAGCAGCAGCCTACCCACCGTCAGCGTCAGGCAGAGCTTCCTACAACTATGACTAAACGAGGCCAAGGACATAGTTTGTGGTGACATAGCTCGCCTTGGATGAAAACATGTTTTGACAGATTTTTTTTATTTTTTAAAATTAAGTCTATCCCCCACGCTGCATCTCTGATGTCCAATATATCTGACTTTGAAAGGTTGGACTACATGTCAATCTATTGTCTGTCTGAAACATCTATCCATTATTAATACGAGTCACAGATTTTTATCAATACAAACACACATGAATTTTGTTGAGGCACAATCCCAGGACACCAGGATGAGAGCAGATCGAGGAGAACAGAAGGGAGTGAAGGGTGAAGAAGGGTGAGAGGATTCAGTTCAGTAATAATCTCACTAAAACTAGTGTGGCACAACATCTCCAAGACACACATTGTCAAGGACTGGCTGTTGAGTCCAGTTGGAGAGAAAGTGAGAGAGAAAGAGATTTAGGGAGAGTTGGGGGGGGGGGGAGGAAAAACGAGGACTGAGGGAAAGAGAAAGAGAGAGAGCAGGCAGTGCTTGCTGGACCCTGACTGCGTGCGAGGCCTCAATTATTCATGCGGCAGTGCACATGTCAGGAGCTTGCAGACAAGCACAACAGCAAGGCCGAGCGCAAATCAAACAGCGCATCCGTGGGCAATGCCCACAATGCACCTGGAGGAACACACCTCGGCCCATTTCTCTGTTGTTTTCGGATAAACAGAGAACAAGGCTACCTGAGCACTGGCTGATTCTCCTCAAGAGCCAAGAGCTGCTGGAATTGTCTATTGTTGTTGTTGTTGTTGTTGTTGTTTTTTCCACTTTATTTATTTGCTTCTTTTTTTGGCAGAGACATTGGTGCCAGTGGGTTCCATCTTTTCATGGCTCATTAGCCCTCTGTTTCATCCACTTCATTTCTCTGACTAGCTATCATCCCCTTGGTGTTGTTTGAGTCCTCTGCCTGTGTTTGCTGGTCCCCATCATGTCTACATTAACTACAGCTGAGGTTTGACTCTTGGACTGGTGGAGAGTAAAGGACGGCTCCAGCCTTCCAGTCTCATCTCGTCTAAGTTTATTGACCACTGCCTCCCTCTCTACTCAATGTCTTCTCTCCGTACACTTCCAAACCTCTTCCCAGTGGTAATCCAGACTTATTATTACTTATTGTTGTATTCTCACCGCACAGTGCTGCAAACAACGTGGTCCATCTAAAATTACAAGCAACACTGCAAATATTGTGAGACACATAGCTGGGATTGCTAACGGTTTCATTAATGTGCAATGGCATTTTCAGTGAGTTGTTTACAGCTATGATGTTTTCTGACAAAAGTGATCATGGAAATAACAGAATAAATGCATGACACTGACAGCTCTCTCAATACAATAATAATTTTGATAGCCTGTGAGATTAGAAAGTAGCATAAATAAAGACAAAGATTCTCTCTCTCTTTTCTCTTTCTCTTCAGTTCTGTATGATTTGCCTCCCTCTGGTGGTAGCAAATTAAATGCTGTGTGAAAAGTACACGTTAGGTTGTTTTTAATCTTCATCTGGCGAGAAAAACAAGAGGGAGAGAACAACGTTAAGAATGAAATTGTCAGACGAAGTAATTAGCCATTTTCTACTGCTGTACTATATAACTATATACTATATATACCATACTATGCTATATTAACAATACCCTTAAAAGTGTGGAGTGTTTCATGACACAAGTCCACCAACCCACAAGACCACACAGGTCGTTTGTTCCTATCCTCTAGTATGACCAGCAGGAGCATTTTTTTTAGTAGAGCATGCACGCATACACCCTTAGTTCACTAGCTCCATCGCTTGCTCACTAGCCACTAAAACTACTTGGTTAAGGTTAGAAAAGGTTAGGAAAGCTCATGGTTAATGTTAGGAAGCATCAGCTAATGTTTGTTAATATATTAATATGTAAATATTGACACATGAATCAAACTCAGGTCATCTGAGTTAAAGTCTGACCCTTCCGTCATTTTTTCTTTCTTATATTAATATACCTTTTACATAGTAATGATTGCTTCTACATATGGTAGTATGATTGTTTTTTGTTTTTTTTTTCAATATATGATACAATGATGTTAACGATGATCATTTATAAATTTCTTTGTATGGTCGTTATTGCATCATCATTGTAATTATATTTAAAAAAAAAAAAAAAAAAAAAGAGTGTGACTTCTACTCTCCAGACAGTGGATTCATGTTAGCCATGCTATGAGTTCAGTTATATAGTTCCAGTAGAAACTGTTGAGTGTTGCTGCATTAAACACATCACTCAAACTGTCACATCACAGACACCAGCCTTGCCATGTCTGTGATAACACAAAATGATTTTTAACAGTGAGTGACAGGCTTAGTCATCACTGTGTGAGCTCATTTGGCATTAGACTGGATAACAAATTGTTGTTTTTTGTAAAAGATAAACACTGTAGCTTTAAAACACTGCGCCTGTGAGGTGACTTCCTGTCACTCTTGGCCCCGGCAGCCTCACAGCCATGATCACTGCCACATCCAGCCAAGGGTCAGCCTGTGAGTGCCCTCTTTGATTGGCTCCCTGCTGTCGCTGACAGGGAGCACTGAGGGGTCAGTCCAGGCCCGCCCCAGGCACATTGGATTCTGGGACAGCTGCCCACATCCTTGGGAGGATTGTGCGGCCACACTGCCAGCAGTTTATAACTGCCACCCCTGTGTGTGTGTGTGTGTGTGTGTGTGTGTGTGTGTAGACCTGGGTATGCATGAGCCGCATTTTGCCGCAACGATTGCATTTCTCATAGCTGATTTTTGGCAACAAATTATATAATAAAAAAATCAACTGTTATACTCAACTCAAATAGCTGGGATAACAAACCAAGGACAATCTACTCAAATAGAAAGCAGTAATTTAAGATATACTGTATTTTACTACCAAAACTACCCAGGTGTGTTTTCACAGTCTTTTTTTCCACAATATTTTCTCATTTCCCTCCAGACTTTTGCAGTTGTATAAGCATTGCCTTGTGCTTCCTTGAGTGTATTTGTACTGTAAGAGAGAGACAGAACTCCTCTGTGTGTCGACTGGTTCTCAGGACACCACTGACTACACTTCTCTACACTACTGACAATACATCATTGGCCCATTCCCTCAGCGCTCGTATTCTTAACTGAATTTTCACTGGCCTGACAGACATGAAATGTGCATGGCACAGGTTTAACAGTCCTTCTGATGTGTTCGAGTGAAGAGCGGAGCGGTCCTGGGGAAAAAAAAAAGCACTTTCTTGAGACATCGTTTTACCGGTCAATGAATCCCATTTCTTTCTTAGTGGGGGGATTCTGACCTGCAGAAATGTAACATGTTTCCTTTGGACCTGAACTCCTGAACATCAATTTAGAGGTATTTTCAAGGGAGGACATGTAGGCAGTGCAGGTCATTCGGATTTTACTGGGAGTTTCACTTCAATTCCCCTCCTTGTTTGCTTGGCCATGCAACATTAATACATTTTTCTGGGTAAAATGGCCTTTTGTTTTTGAGGTTAGGCTATGAAGCAGCAACAAAAGGACACTTGATAAGAAAACTGTGTGAAGATGCTAACGCCGCAGAGCCACATGGGAGGTTTGCTCTTTCATGGTGTTCAGCACCAATATAAGCCTCCCAGGAAATCACAAACAATACCCTGGCTTCAGTGGTTGTGCAATAAACCCACAAATGGGCATTGCCACTGTGTTTCATGTGTGAACTGAGTGTTTGTTTAATGTTAGAATCTGGGACTGGGTGAGGAGTTTGTGAAAGCCAAAGGCCTCCCAGGAAATCGTCACAGTATAGCTGAGAGTTTGAGGGTCATGCTCTGTCCTCTGTCTGGGAGGATATGGGTGAGTGTGTCAGTGTGTGCGCATACACAGGTACTGAACTGTACAATCGACTCAGATTTGACAATCCATCTCTCTTCTTCCATCTCTGCCAAAATGCTGCTCCCTCTAACAGAGGAGTGCCAAAACACTGAGAGTAATAATACTATTTTGAATAAGACAGCACACCGCAAGATGTTTTCCTTACTCAGAGAGGATCAGTGTCTCGATTTCCTTCCCATAAACCCTGAGCAGCCAAGCTGGGTGTTCTCAGTGGAGGCAAATGAGAAAAAGACATTGTGTGAGTTGAATTTTACATCGTGTTTACTTTCTGACATATAGTGTGAGGACTGCAAACAGTTTTTTCTTTCTCTCAAGGGGGGTTATCAAGACAGGAAGGGAAAAAGATAGAAAATATGGAAAGTGAAATAAGTATTTTTGTGTTAATTTACATTTAAAAAAAAAAAAAAAAAAAAAAAAAAAAACAGGCCAAAACTGATGGAGAACTGAAGACGACGGGCAGTTTGCATTGCAACGACGAAAATGTGTGGGACAGCAATTAGCTGAGGCTCACTGCACTGCCAGGCTAGAGTTAATTACACACCCACTGAGGTGGCACTGGCTCGATAAAGACAAACGCACACGCCCCCCCCCCACTCCACCCCTCCACCCTACTCACAGCTCTTTTTCACATCCCTGCAAGCGAGAAAAATAAACACACACCTAAAACTACCAACCAGTCCGCCACACTGGTCTGTTGTGTGGACAGTGAAAGCCAGCACAGCGGCGTTCTGCCCTGAGATGGCTCCAGTGCTTTATCAGCATCCCATTATTTATGTTGTGTTAATTAGGTCCCTGTGGTTAGGGCTGGCTGGTAGCAGTGGCTGGTCCCATGAAGGGAGAAAAGGATGGAGGGAGAAAGAAAAGGAAGGCTTGGTCCTCATAGACATCAGTTGCATTAACATGCCCTCAGCAATGGCACCAAAGTGAGATATGGGCGAGTCATAATTAAAGTTAGTGAATTATTGATGCGACAGACCTCAATATGTACACGTTTTTGCATATGAGGGTGTGCAAGTACTTATGTTTTTATATGTTTATCTCTCAACTCTGTGATTTTGAGACAAAATGAAATATTCACTCTCACACAGTCTCTTTCGAACACACACACACACACATACACATTCTTTCACTGATGAGGACAAATGTCATCGCCTGGAACTGGAGTGAACCTCAGCTGTGAGAGCCCCAGCTCAGCCATCCTACCTGCTCATTAGCTCAGGCCGGGGTCAAAGGTCAGGCAGGGGAGAGCAGCGGCAGGCCGGCCCCTGTGCTCCACCGGGCCGGCCTGCTGACACACACACAGCCCAGCAGGCCCCGCTGCCGCGTTATTAGCACACAGTCTGCTGCCAAGGGCTGCTGCAGGTCGCACACTATGGCCTGCTGCAGCTCCTATGAGGTTGCTACACACACACACACACACACACACACACACATACAGTGTACACATTCAGACACACACACACACACACACACACACACACACACAGCTGAGGACACATAAAAATACAGCTCTGAATGTACTCACACAGATTAGTAACTTGAGGGGGGGGAAATGCATTTTTGGATACAAATGCACAATAATAAATAATAATACAGTTTATTTATGCAGCACTCACCAAAGTATTACAAAGTGCTTTACAATGAACACATAATACACAACTATAAAATACACAGTAAAGTATGAATAAATAGGCAGGAATAAGGAATAAAAGAGGAAGAACAAACGGACACCAAGGACAAAATGTAAAAACAATGGGTGAATGAAAACTTAACATAGAACAAAGGTTAATAAATAAGTAAATAAATGAATAAATCTGAATACAAATAAAAATAAAAAATATATATATAATAAAAATTATAATGTCGTTCAATAAAAATAAGCCTTCAACAGTGCTTTAAAAGAAGCTACTGGAGTTCTTCAGGCAGGTCACTCCACAGCCGAGTAGCCTGAACAGCAAACACTCACTTCCCTTTAGTCTTTAAATGTGAGGTGGGAACAGTCAGCAGGTTGCAGGTTGGTAAAGAGACAACAATTCAGAAATATATTCCAGGCCAGGCCATGAAGGGCCTAGAAGTAATAAGGAAAATCTTAAAATCAGTCTGAAAACAAAAGGACAGCCAGTGTAATGTCCTAAAATTGGAGTAATATGTTCTCTTTTTTTGGCTTTTGTAGGAGCCTCTCTGCCATGTTTTGCACAACTTGGAGTCTATTAATTGATTTCTGATTTATATCCGTAAAAGACCATTACAATAATCCAGCCGTGAGGAAATAAAAGCATGAATGATAGTTTGAGTGTGACCTACTTAAACTTGTGGAAAAATTTGCATTTATGCACACAAACACACACACAGTCCAACATGGAAAGGCTGAGTGGTAGTGACGGTGTAAAACCTCATAATCACCCCAGATCTCTCACAATGTCAAATATTCCACTTGTGTGGTCTGTTCAGTTTTATGGCATTATTTTAAAAGGCAAATTCACAAAGGATTCAAGTGTTCTGGCAGAACACACACACACACACACACACACACACACACACACACACACACACACACACACACACATACACGCAAACAGTCTCTGGAGGTAGTATTATGAGGTGAAATTCTGATTGATGTCACATTAAAATGACCACCTATGCATTTTTGTTGTATGTATTTAGAAATGTAATAGTCTGACTTTTATTCAGTTGGTCTGTGAAAAGAAAAACACAATGTTTCCCAAAATCATGCTTTAAAAAAACCTTAAGAGGAAAAAAAGGTAGACAACATGAAGAGAAAAGCACTGGTCACCAGCGTAGCTTCTCAAGTTCTTTTCAGCTCAGATAAAAGTTCATTTGATCTTGCACAGACTGTTGCCGCACTTGTGATGCATTTCAGAAAATAAAACAGTTTCACACTCAGCTAAATACATAATTTATGCATCAGAAGCAACAAGGGAATAAATACGCCTTTTTAACACACTCACATTACACAGGCATGGCCTGATAAGAAGCAGGTTTTTTTTTCCTTTTAGATATACAGAATGTAATAAAACTTCCCCCTAAGACATTTAAATTGCTAATCACCACATAGCTTTAATATCATACAGACAATAAATAATTTAGACAAATGTCCAGTTGGCATAATTCATTAATTCTTGCTCAAATTCCTCTTTATTTCCAATCCGTCCAACCTTGAATCCCTTTAATCCAGTGATGTTAAAAAAGATAAAATCATAATTATGGCAGCAGTGCTTGCTATTTAAACCAGATCAAGGACAAGCAAGACTTCGGGGATGGAGGTATGCACCATGGCCAGCCATGTGGTAAGACTGAGTGGCTGGAGAGGGCTGTAAATGGGCCAAATCCTCCTAGACCTTGGTACCTTGCTGAGGGTAAATTTTAAACCGGAGACCTGAATAATAGCCTATGTCTTTATGAACAAACAAAAACTAATTGCCAGGTAGAAAAAAAATTATCCTTCCAAATATCCCACACTGGTATCATATATAGAGCAACTTTTAAGGCAGTACACAACAACTTGAACAAAGTCAGCTGTCATTTCAGGGGAACTGTAACAGATGACTTTGTCTTTTCCTGTAATAAATAATGCTGTAAATATCTGCGATAGATCTGATTCAACTGACTGTGATGTCATCAGTGACAGTTGTAGCTCATTGGTTTATGACAGCTCGGGCAAAGGAGACCCTCTTTTGTTAGAGACCGTTCACACTGTCAGCCCGAGATGCCTTTGTACCAAACATAAACATCCGCACAATTTATCTTGTAGCGCTGCTGGAGCTGAATGCAACCCTATGCAACACTGTTTTCCATGTGTGCATTGCTATTTGACATGGTCTAAGCATTGGAGAGCTTTACGCCACTCTTGCGTCAGTAAGCTATGAATAAAAAATAATTTAAAAAATAAGGTTTGTCTCCTCTGCAAGATGTGTTTGAGCTTGAAGTGTAAGCATGTAGGTGAGTAAGTGTGTACTCTGTCTGCGCACAATGTGCTATGTACAGTCTGTGATTCTGTGGTGAGGGTGGAAGGAGTCACTGATGGAGAGAAAACTGTTATTTGATAGGCAGTCTAGCATGGGCCCAGATGACTTTGGCTGGGTGTGGATGGCATGAGGTGTGTGTTGGTGTGTGCCTGTGTGTGTGTGTGTGTGTGTGTGTGTGTGTGTGTGTGTGTGTGTGTGTGTGTGTGCATGCGTGTGCATGTGTGTGTGTGTGTGTGTGGTGGTGGATGATGGCCAGAATAGCTCCCGTCTGTGTTTGTGCAGCAGTGGGCCAAGAGGAGCGTGCCTGTATGATAGCCACAACCTTCAGTGCCCTGCCTAGCCACCTAGCCCAGCAGCACAAGCACAGGAAAACCACTGCAGGAATAACAAATCCAAGATGTTGGAGAAAATCGTACAGGAGAAAAATCAAGTCTCTATCCGCAAAAATCAAGAATCAACATGAAGAATGTCAATGTTTGTGCAGCGAGGAAAAAAAGACATGTTAAAATATACATTTATTCAGAGCCTGTGCGAGATCAAACAGCAAAATTGATCTGCTCTTCCCTCAGCCCTTCCTCTGCTGCCTTCCCTCAATCCCCCGTCTCACCAAGTATCGACTTTCTGCGTTGGCCATCGCCATGACGACTCCAGTCTGGTCCGCTGTCACCTCTCTTCAGGGCACAACCCTGAATATTATGGGATAGGGTTCGTTTGACAGCCTTAGGCAAAGCTGTGTTTGGAGCAGTACACAGTGCCCTATTCACAAGCTCTCTCTCTCTCTCTCTCTCTCTCTCTTACACACACACACACACACACACGTAAACTTGCCGACTGTGCCCTCTTGTTTTACAGTAGGGACACACTAGGTTCTCCGGGGGCCATGCATACCACAAAATCACTAATCGGGACAAGGACCGACTATGAATCAGAGTTGGACTAATAAACAGACTACATTTCCCTAGTATACCTGCGCATGAACCCAATGGGAAATCTCTCTGGCCCATCAAATATAATTTGTCTGTCTCCCGATATTGCTTAATTGCAGATCCCTTTACAGTAGAGAAATGTCAGAAACCTTCCAGAGCGATAAAATATTCACTAGGAGTGCGTGAAATGTAGGCCCCAACCCAAATTAGAAGTGGCATCCTGTCTTGCAGTAAACACAGACTGATTCTGCAGTGAAATGTGGAGCCATTGAAAGGTAAACTGTCTTAGATAAGAGGCTCAGTCAAAACAAGGCTAAAATTATATATATGTGTGTGTGTGTGTATGTGTGTGTGTGTGTGTGTGTGTGTACTGTTATTTACAATACATTTCTAACAAATTAATTAATAGCAGAGACAGGACTGAGCATAACTGTCTGTTCAGTTCAATAAGCAGTTTATAGCAGAGTATATTTTAGAGTGTATAGAGTCAATGATGTTCATATGCAATTCATTTGACACAGTAAGTGAAAAAGTGTTGTTGTGGCTGGAGGGAAGCTGGGTTTGGTCAAGTGGTGCAGATAAGGATGCAACAACTCCTGTGGAAGCGGATCTCAAATGGGTCAGAGAGGAGGATCAATACTAGCAGGAACAGATAGAGAGAATGATGGGCATTCCAGGCATCTCACTGAAGTAAATTACATTAGGAACTCAGACACTGATTCATGATGAAAAAAGTGGACGTGGGGAAAAAAAGGAGTTATTTTCAAGAAAACTTACCCCTGAATTTGGGGTAAGGAAACATCACACTTTCATTCATCTATAAATTCTGTCTAGTATTATTCATTTTTGGGGGTTCTCTGGGAGTGAATAGTTTGGGGAATGATGTTGTTTCTTCTCTGATTGAAATGGAGGAATGTGATGGTTGTACTGAAACCCAACTGAATTTATTGTCTTAACCTCTTATACGCTAGCTCTCTTGCATTAGTTATTTTATCTGGGGCAACAGACCAAAAGTTCACACACTGGCTCATGTAATTGATTATTAGTGATTATAGGACCAGCCTTCATACTCCTTGCAGCATCATGTTGAACAAATCTCTGTATTCTTTGCAGTGCCAGCAAAGTCAAGAGTAAAAGCATGGAGAGAGTTACAGGAATAAATTTCCAAGAGGGGGCTGAGAACTAATCAACCTGAATCAAGTCCTCTCAAGTTTGTCAATGTGGTTAGTAGAATATGGGCCAAAAAAGAAAAAAATATCTAGAGCAGAGTGTGCCTGTGCTCTAATTCCTTGACCTAAAGCTCCTCCTCTGGCCAGAGCTCATCAACAACTGCATTCACTTTTTTAAAAGGCTGTCTGCTGATGATCGCCATCTCTGGCTCTCTCTAGTCCATCATACGGGACAAACCCAGCCCTAACCTCTACTGTGATGTGACAGTGTAGCTGTAGGTGACCAGTGGGTGGCCCCCGTGAGAGCCAGCCCGGAGGTCAGCCAGTCACTGTCCCTACGAGGCAGCCCTGCCGTGGGTCACCTGCTGCCCGCTCTCCCCCTCGTTATTTATCTCTCCCTGACAGTCCATTCCTCTTCCTGTCAAGGCCCCTCCTCTCTCATCCCCCCATTTTCTCCTCTCCTCCACTGAGTTTGGCACTGATCCTCCGATCCTTGCGCCAATACCATCTACCCAGGCCAAGGCCTGCTGAGTCGACCCCTTTGCACCGCCCCCGTTCGGGTCATATGACGTCCAGCTTCAGGGGCCTCCCTAACGATGGGGGCCAGGCCACAGGCCTATAAGTAAAAGTCCGAAGTGTGTAAGTTGCTCTGGCCGGCTGGCGGGGCTACTCTCAGCGGCCCACCAGAGGGGTAATTACTTCCCCAGGTTGGACATGGAACTGGACTCCTTGCCCCCTCAGGTCTCCCTGGACTGTCCGGGACGCAGCACCCCCCTTTCATTAGGAAAGCAGCTTATGGAGGAAGAGCCTCACAAGCGGAGAAAGTGAAAGCCCTCCTTTGGCCAGTGATAAATTGGTTTGCCTTGCAGGCTGGGAGGGGAGAGAATGACACTCAGAGGACACGAAGGGGATGAAGAAGTCACAAATACAGTGCAGGAGAGGAGGGATTTTGTAGATAAAAATATCTTAAGCTGAAGGTATAGGAGAGATGGGACACAAGAGCTCCATTTGTAGCTGTGCAGTTTGGCCTCTATTCTGCGTGCATCAGCCAGGGACCACACATCAAGGACAGAGCCCAAAGTGCGAGCAATTGGTGGGCATTAACATCAATGTGTAACGTTGTAATGACAGGAAAATAATTGCTATCATCTTCACTGGGTCATTTAGACAAAATTATCCCGAAGCGAGTCTCAGGTTTTCATTCCTTCCAGTGCTCATACCTTACATGGCTCATAGCCAGTCTAAAGTGACATGGTAAGGAGAAAAAGGAGTGAACCAAACATGTAATTAGCAAGTGGTTTCATGTAAGTACTCTTTGATTTATAATTCAGCATAGCGAGCACCCCTGCTACCCAAGGCTAGTGCTCCTCTGAATTAGCCTTGCGACTGGGAGAGTCTAGAGCAAACCGAGGTGGGTGAGGCAACCTGACTAATTTGTGCCCTGTTTGAGGTGAGTTTAAAGGAGGAGGAAGATGTGTGGTCCATACCTGGGCCTGACTAGTAGCCTTCGAGGCAGAAGATCATAAGAGGGAGAAAATGGCATAGGGAGGGTCAGAGGGGAACTGTGATATGTGGTCTCTCTCTCTCTCTCTCTCTCTCCCTCTCTCTCTCTCTCTCTCTCCCGCTCTCTCATATAAATTGATTAAATGAGATTGTGAGTAGAGTAGTAAATGCCTTTGCAACTGAACTGCTGACAGAGAAGCCTGATATGATGAAAGCTATCCATTTCTAAAGTGACTCTACCCTTCAACACCAGCAGCATAATTAGATGGTGCCAGGATATAGTGACGTGCACCTAAATGAAAATTTACAAAGTGTTCAAACCAAACTTGTGTATGAAGTTATGTTCTATGGGAGTTGAGCAACATCATTCCCACTCTGACTGCAACTTTGATAAGGGAGGTTTTTCCGTCAGCAGTGGCCTCGTTTTTCCTCCACTCAGCTTGGTACATACTGGATTCTCTCCAGTTCCCCATGGGTCCAATGATCCCCTGATCATCTTATATTCTGACGCCCTTATAAAGCTAATGTGCTGATTTTACGTTTTCAACCTGCCATGATCCCCCACAATCCCCTCTGTTCCCTCCGGTTCCGCTTTCACACTCAAGTGAGGATCCGCTGCCGCTTTGATCACAGTCCCCCGTTAAAGGTTTAAAACGTCTCAATTCCTGACGATTGTTGTGGCCTCTGTGGTTTACTTTAAGCATTTCCCCATGCCCCCTGTCCAAATTCACCACTCCTAAATGAGGAACCTTCTCTCCCAGCTTCCCATCCCAGCGCTGCTTTCAAGTTCCCCCGATTGGGTGCCGCAGCTGTAAGCCCTAGATTTTGTCTCCTCCATCTTTGTCAAGCCCATTTGCCAAATACAAAAAAGACCCAATAAGCTAGGTCTTCACTGCTGCTCTCGAAAGTAATCCCCAGCTCTCCCACTCTCTCAAAAATCAATGCAAAGGTTGAGAGGAGGTGAAACTCCCTTCTTAACTCATCAGGCTTGGAAGTGATAAAGTCTTAGGATCACTTTTTTATCATTGTGTCTCCATGATGAAACTAATTGTCGTATTTCATGCAACCTCGCATCTTTTCAAGATGTCCTTTAAAAACACTGACACAAAACAGTGGACTCATTAGAAAGTGAGGAAGTTTTTGTGCATTGACGATAGACCGAGTAAAAGTTGTCTCTATTCACTCAAGCTCAGTGTTTGGCTCAATTAAAGATCATTTTTGGATATTATCTAAACATACCACAGTGAGTCTGCTGCAGTTCTGCTCATCCAAAGTGCTGTTTCTGCATCACTGAGGGCTGCTGTTTGTGGATAAAAAAGAGGGCTAGTGCTGGGACAGCAGCAGATCTGCCAGCCACTTTGGCTAATGTCAGCCTGACGGAAGCTCCAAACCAGTGGGGTGGGATGTTACACTACAACCCTCTGCCCTATGGTCTACCTTCATAATTAATATGTTGTTGTATCAAAGTTGAAGCATTTGCCTCCAAAATGTCCCGCGCCCAGCCCCCTTATTAAAGACCTGACCTCCAAGCAGCTGAAGGTTGCTCTGCAAACTTGGCTCACCCCCGAGTGAAAACATCTGCTTCCCTTGCAGGCAGGACCGCCACGGACCCCATGTCTCAGCTGGTTCCCACAGCCCAGCGAGAGAGCCCTTCCCCTGTCCTCGCACGCTGACCCCCGCATTTATAACCCCACCAGCAGCCCCCCCACACCCCATCGCCCCCAGACCCCTCAAGCCCTGGGCCCAAGCCTGGTCCTCTCCATCACCTTCCCCCTCCCCTGTCCACCCGTATGCCAGTGTGGTCACTTTACTGCTGAGAGGACTGCTCCTGTCTTGTTATCCCCACATCACAGCCTGTCAAGAGGAAGGGAGGGATGGGAGGGAGGGGGGCAGAGAGGGATGGAGGCGTGGAGGGAGAGGGGGAGGAGGCATCTGCGCTGCTCCCACAAAGCGGCGACTGTTGGAACGCTGACAGAAGCATCTGTCATCCCCTGCCTTCACACACTCACCTGCTGTCCGAGGGCCTGACTCTTTCTATCTTCCTCCTCTCCTCCCTCCCACTTTCTCTCCTCCCGCCTCCTTTTCTCACAGCTTTCTCAGCGATCATGCAAAGCTCTTGTACGCCTCCTTTAGAAAACCAATGTACTGTACCATCTCTCACCCCTGATATAATGCATTAGTACCCCCAGTGCCACTGTTCCAAGACAAACTTACAGAAGGCTGCAGATATCATATCTATCATATGAGTCACTTCATTGTAAAAGTTGTCACATGCAGACTTAAATGATTATTTCTTTTAAAGTAAGTAAAAAGAAGTAAGCACATTTTTTTCCTTTTCATATTGTACTGTTGAAGAATGTTTCAATCAAAACAGCTGGAGGGAGAATAATTTGTAAACAGCATCTATGAAGAGGAACTTTGCCATGTCCTTGGCACATAAAGTAATATCTTATAAACAAATATTGCCTTGGTGTTAATGAATGTACTGACCTGTCTTGTGACTACTTTATCATTCTCCAATGGCACCCCCGTCCATTCGCCCAACAAGCTGAAGGTTTGCCAGCAGCTTGGGGAATGATGCCAATCCATGTGTATGACACACACACACACACACACACACACATGCACACACAGAGACACACATAGAACATCCACAAGCTCAAGGACACCATCGCTCATTCAACTCTGCAAAGGTGCCCTTCAGACAATGCCACACAGAAGTATGCAAAACAAACCAATCAATGATTATGACAAAGTTTTAGAGCCAGTATTTTTTGTAAATAATGACCATAATTATCATTATCCTTTAGACTCATATGTATATTGCAGACAAGGTAACCTAGTTTGAGTCTTAGCAGCCTATCCTTGTATACATTGTCTTTCAAACCAAAATGAATGATAGTCAGGAAAGCAAAATCATCCTCTTGCATTTAAAATAGCAGAATATTTTTAATAGTTGTTAATGGAGGAGTTCCCTCTTATCCCAGATGCAGTCTATCCAACCAGATAGTTTCTGTGTGATTTGGTGAGGTTTCCAGTCTGCTGCGATCTTCCCTGTCTCCTTTCACCCTTACACAATAATAGAACTGGATGGATATTGCTTTGTGGAGGTCAAACCGTCAAAAATGCCCATGTTCAAAAACTCAGCAAAAACAACAACAGCTCTTCCCAAAAAAACAAACAAACAAACAAAAAAAAAAACACAATGACCACATACCCAACATAATCCACAGCTGTTAGGAACAAAGACTTTTGTTGGAAACTATTTTCTGCCAAAGAACAGTGAGAAACTGTCTCAGTCCACCCCTAAATCGTACTCTTTTAGATACAGTTTTTGGTGCCAGGAGACAGGGAAAGGATAAGTTTGTCAGGTATCCAACACATTTTATTTATTCACTCCCAAACACAGAAACTACCTGGATGGAGAGATTTCATTTGGAGTAAGTGGGAAAATGTTTTTTTGTTTTCTTCTTTTGTTGTATAGGTGAACTATACCTTTGAGTGGCTCCCATGGTTTTCTGTGCAAGTTGCTTAATTCAAATTTCATAATGACATTTATTAACGTTTCCAACAATCAGTAGGCTAGACTTAACATTTGTCGAACCGTCTGATTTACAACATTATATCAGAGAGCTGTGGTCCTACATTGGTATAACGCACTCCTAAAATTTGGTCATTACCTTCCTGAGTTCTCTCATTGCCGTGATAAGCAGAGGGCATCTCTACTGTACTGTAAGGAGCTGATTTTGAATGGCACTGGTCATATAAAATAGCCTCTCAGCATGTGAGCTAGAACACTGCAAAGAAGAGAGGCAGGTTAACAAATGAGTGAGGGAGGATTGCAGGACTTTCGTGGCCCTTGGAGACAGAGTGAGTTGGGATGTTCTGCCAGCACCTCGTCTGCCAGGGTGAAGGATACACACCCACATTCACTCTCACACACACACACACACACACATTCACACACACACACACGCACACACACATTCACACACATACTGCCATCTCTCTACAGCTCCATCCCTGGCCTCCACTACTAGCCTTGTGTCTGAGCAAGAACCCCACTAAGCTGGCTGGGGTCCAACACCAAGGTCTCTCACCTCACAGGCTGGGCAGGGGGCCTGGTAGCTCCTGTGAGTTATTCCTGGGCATGGACCTGGGATGCACCTCTCTCTTCTCCTTTTGTCTTGTCCGCTCTCCTCTTGCCCATCCTGGCCTCCTCTTTTCCCCAATCCCCCTCTCTGGGACCCTGTGGCTGATGGGCCTGTCCTTCACATATCAGCATCTTCTCCTATTGTACACACACACACACACACACACACACACACACACACACACACACACAGAGTTGCATTAATCCAGTAAGTGCTAGTCTTTCCCTGTGTGTGTGTGTGTGTGTGTGTGTGTGTGTGTATTAGCAAGAGAGAGAGAGAGAGAGAGAGAGAGAGAGAGAGAGAAAGAGAGAGAACTAGTACAAGATTGCTTGTGTGTGTGCCAAACACCTTACGGTCACCTTCATACTCTTTTATTACCAGTGATGTTTTGTTGGTATAAAGCACTGTCGCTTCATCATTCGTTTGCAGCTGACACACTTCAGAATTAGTTTTTGCTCTCAATAGCAATGTGTTTACTCCACAGTAAAAAAAAAAAAAAAAAAAAAAAGTTAGGCTATTACAAATAGAGTTAACACAGCAGAAGTACAGAGACAATAAGAGTTTAGCTGACTGATTACCTTAAAAATGAGCAAATAGGTTGTTATAACAGACTCCATATCAAAGTCTCTGAGGGAAAAAAAAATTATGCTTGCCATAACAACACTAATGCTGTTGGCAGTGTGGAGCAAATACAGTATGACAGGAGCGCAATCCATCTCTACTGTCTTCAGATTTGAACGACTGCATGTTAGATACGACACAACCACTAGAGGGCAGCAAATGCCAGCTAAACACAGGCATCATGAGCGGCAATGTCAAGAAAATGCACAAAGGGCCACATGTTGCAAGTGATGAAGAAACTACACATTTACCAGCCAAGAGACAGATTTATTTCCAGTGCATAAATAGTATTTTCACTGATACCATTCATAGGCATCATTCATTTAATTGCACTCCATGACCTAAGAGCAATTTGTGGGCAAACAAGTAAAGCGTGTCGGTTGTTGATTACAAAACAAATACATGTAGATACGCGCAATGCTATTACATTTGATCGGTGGTCCCTACATCAAAGTGACTGACTCCTTTCTGCATCAGTCTGCAGACTTCAAGATGAGTTCAATGACAAAGAGGGGAAGAATCACAGACCTCCCACTCTGCTCCTACTTCCGCGTACTACGAACGCACTATCAAAAATTTGGCGTTAACTTAAGGGAAAACCTGTCAAATGTGGCTTATTGTTTGGCTCCAGCCAAACATATCAGTATATAAAAGCATCAGATTCCATACACAAAATAGATGCTACTACTGTGATGACACTCGGAGTTGACACCGTGTTTAGTGCTAACCAGTTTTCAAGAAAAAATTTTAAAAAAAAAAACGTCCTGAATCTGATAACTTCTTTTATCAGCCCTCTGTGGTTTACATATGGATTATAATAGCAGTGCGCATGCGTGGAAGTTGACGCCCACATTTGCAGACCGGAAGTTTGACATTTTCTAGAGTGATTCATTTTCTCATTAGACGAGCTTTGGCAGCAAAAAGCCTATTAAGTCTCAGTGGGTGGGGGGGATCTTGTTGTTGATTATCTGAAAGCGATGGAGATATAATTAAATAATCGAGTCGTGTTCTATGCACAGCACTATGACACAATTCAGCTTGTTCTGCTATAAACAACAGTGGTGTAAATATGCACAGATTATTTTGTTGCAAACGTAACCAAATCAAATGCCTCCCCCCTCGGCCTGCCGTGTTATGGTACGGTCTGTCGCCGTGCTGCGCGGGAGCGGAAAACGTGCAGACAGTACGGAAAGGGACGACTGTCGTTTTCAGGTGAACGGATGCTGTAATGTGCTTTATTGGCGTTAAAACTAAAATTAGACTGTCTCGGTGTGTAGCTCCGCTCGGGTCTTCAGCTGAAGGTCGGTGAGGCGAGTTGTTTTCATTCAGATAACACATGGCAGCTACCAGCTAGTTAGCATGTGTGATGTCTGTGTTGAGGAGACGCTATCGATAACGCTGCCCTGCTCGCATCCTGCTGGCGTGTCAGGCGTCTCTAGGTTACTGGGGGGAAAAAAACAGCCAGTGTATGTTATATGAATATTTTTGCTGTTTTGTTTACCTACTGGACGAGTCGTGACGCGTTTGAATGAGCTGTCGTGTCCTTTGAGGGATTTTGGTTCTGGTTAGGGGGAGGGGCACACGCACCTGCTGGATGGGTAAACCCTTTTTTTCTCATGCGGATGTGGATGGATGCTGGCCGCTGCAGCTCACTGAACCCTATGAGTATTCATGTTGAGGTATACTCCGGTTTGTGTGTATTTTGCAGTGTGCCAAAACATTCAACATGGCGCGAGATTTCAAACCTGGTGATCTGATCTTTGCCAAGATGAAGGGATATCCACACTGGCCTGCAAGAGTGAGTATTAGACACAGTGATGTGATGATGTGTTGATGTGTTGGGCCCCAAGTAAACACCCATTTCTCCTCCTCTTCTTGCCAGATTGATGAAGTCCCTGATGGTGCGGTGAAGCCATCCAACATCAAGTTCCCCATCTTCTTCTTTGGCACCCATGAAACGTCAGTAGCCACTACCACCAGTTACAACATCTTCCCTGACATCTCCAGAGTGTCAAAGGCTAACCCACTTACCCACTTGATAGGATCAGCAGGATTGGACACACGGATTTGTCTCATTGGCCACGACTTTTAGAAAGTATCATGGGTCACATTTAATACCAAGGGCCATTAAAACCATGCCTAAATGGGAAAAGAGTGCCAACTAAAGTGCAGAATTGGAGAAAAAAGTAATTTATTCACAGTTTGCCATATACTGATTTTTTATCATTCACATGTTGTGCTTTGTTGGGTAAAGGTAAAGATTTGGGAATGTTGAGATGTACTCACATCTGTAGCATTTTTCAAGCAAAACATAGAAAACAGTCTTTCTTTCCCTTTACTGTTGATGTATTGCAATGCATATTTATGTTGCAAATTGCAAATTGAATTCAAAACACTGTAACATTGGCAGATTGCTATCTAAAACAACCTAGTGCAATGTTCACAAATAATAGCAAGACACGATGCAGCCTTTTGCTGCTGTTATTATTATTAATGAATAGAATTTGTAGCCAAACTGTCTTATCCTTGGTGCAAGAAAATGTTCCAGTTTGTTTCCACAGAAAAATGGGGATATTTTGTTTGAAGAGCAGGTGCATTAGAGTGGACCATAATATAATATAAGTGCTGAGTGGTTTTAATATCATTTGCAACGTTGGCTGCTATGATATTTTAGAACCACATAGATAATCTATATTCTCAAATATTGTAGGTGTACAACATAAATATATACATATATTTAGATAATTGAATGCCGTAAACTGTGTCCTATAATACTTTCTTAAAAATATCTGAACGTCCGTTACATTGTTTGACTGAACACAGCTGCGCATCTGTTAGTCTGTCACACAGAACCACACAGAATATGGAATCAAAAATCATTTTAATGCTTTTAGACAAGCTTCCTTCCCTAAAAAAAAAAAGTCTAAAAATACTATTCCTTCCAACAGTGCATTTCTCGGTCCCAAGGATATCTTTCCATACCTGCCTAATAAGGAGAAGTACGCCAAGCCCAACAAGAGGAAAGGCTTCAATGAAGGCCTGTGGGAGATTGAGAACAACCCCAAGGTGGAGCTGACAGCCCCCAAGGTACTGCCTCTACTTTCATTTTATGGTATTGGTGCCCCAAAGGTTGGCCATAGCCTGGGCTTGTTTCATTCCCGCTTAACTTGGAGCATTTTATTTGAAATGAGGGGAGCTGATAATGAAGACAAAGTGGGCTTGTGCTGTCATGTCCCCAGTTTGTAATCTCATCAGCACCTGAGTATCCTACAGGCTTTTTTGATGGCCGCACCTGTAGGCGGGTTGTTTTTGTTCATTTTCTTTTTGCTGTAAATCATTCTTTCTGAGTCTTTGTCAGTCTATTTTCACTACATCTGCTTTCTCTTGGATAAAAATGCCATGCATACACACACTTTTCACAGCAGTCCAGCCCGGTCCAAAACAGTGCATACTGTGATATGGAAACAGTCCTGATGATGGTACTGTAGCGACCATCCAGAGACTAAAATGATTAACTTTTTAAAAAACAGCTGGGTCTGAGTATGTTGGCCCATGTAAATAGGGCCTTGTGAAATTATGAGATTCATCGCTTCTTCTTTCTTCATGAGCTAAAACTAATTAAGTAGAACTTCTCCCATAGTTTTAGATCACTGTAAACACCATGCCATATTCTGCAGAACTAATAATATTCAAAAAGTGCTCAGAAATTGATTTATTGATATACAGTGCTTTGTCTGTTCAGCAGGTGTACTCAGTGGGAATTAGAGAATATCAATATTGTACTCAAATGCAACCAAAGTTAGTGAAAAATTATGTTAAAAACATTGACATTTCATCCAGATGAATAATATTTATTGTCATAAGTAGTGGTGAACCAGTATGGATGCTTCAGTAGCCAATGTCAATATTTATTTTACATGTATTTATTTTTAATTTATTTATTTATTTGCACGCCTGCAGTGCACTTATTTTAAATTTAAAAAGGCACCAACTAAATGAATGTGCACGGTTAATTTAAAAAATTAAACAAAAAAGTATGCATAAAAGTAAATAATTAATAATTAATTAATAATTAATTTAAAAATCTTCATGCTGGTTCCAAACTCGTGATCATAAATGTAAACAACTTGAGCTGTAACCTGTTTCTCAAATGGCTTATTTCATTATTGTTCTGTAACCACCTCCTGTATATTCCTTTTTCATTTTTTCTTCTTCCTCTTGCTGCACATCTTCTTACAGGTTCCTTTCTTTGTCTTCTCCCTTCTCCCCCTCTTTTTCCTCATAACATAACAGCTAAGCTATTTGTGGGTGCTACTTACCAGCTATAATTCCTGTCGTTATTGCCAACACCTGTATGATCTTGTGACACTAACATGAGTGCATAATGTGGTTCCACAGCCACCATTAATTACCTTGTTGCTCACTTGTTTTGTTCTTTTGATTTGAAGCCAGTCCCTCCAGAAACTTTCGCTGAAAAGGATTTGGACAGTAGTCCAGAAGGGGAAGAGGATACAGATGAGAAGAGGATCAAATCCAAAGTAAGTTTCTGCGCATTCAAATGGTTCTTCTGTCAGTAACAAGAAAATATTAACAAATGTTCGATACCTCACCTCCTTAACACTTGAGATGCTGCTAGTCTGTACCTGTGCTGTGTGCTCATTTCTTTTTTGCTGTGTTTGTCTAATGTGCTCGATGTCTCTTTCATGCTGAATTGCATATCAGAGCAGGAAAAAGTTAACAAAATTAATATGTGCCCCTCTCAGTGTCTTCAACAACATGGAGGTTGGTTAATGGAGATTTAAAGCAGCTTGAAATGCATAGCATGGTCTTTGGGGGCGGGGGCGGGGGGGTACACCCTAACTGTTCTTGTTGTGAAGATTCGTTTAACTGGCGCCCCGCTGCGTGCTATGCTGTGTTTTGGGTGCATTCAGGTTCCAGGAAGTGAGGCTGGACATGAGAATGAGGAGGAGGAGGAGGAGGAAGGGTCTCTGGGCTCTGAACAGGGTCCTCAGAACCAGGATGTACGTACTTTGCATGATCGGATATCTTAGGAGGTATAGGTCGTGTCAGCCACCAGCTGTGGGGAGCATGTGGGACTTGGTGGTTTTCAGTCGGTGTTTTCGTTTGATCCAGCAGGGAGGACAAAGTTCTGTTGCTGCTAGATATTCTGTCTTTGACCGCGTGGTCTGGTGTTTCTGTGTTAACGGCACTGGGTAATGACTGGTTCACAGACAGGATAATTTTATATATTATTTTATTTTATTATTTTTTTTTTTAAGTGAATAAGAATGATTTAAACCCCATGCTGCCAATAAAAGCAATACATTTAGAATTAAGAATGAAAAATATCAAGCAAGCATCAGTCACTTTTGTTTTGTGTTAGCTCACATAAAAAGGGTGTTAGGCCATATTGATTTGGGCTTGTGTGTAATAGTAATGATTAGAAAGCCTATATTCTTCCTTTTCCACTTTGCCACCTTGGCAGCTTTACATGTGTTATTGTTTTACCCTGGCTACCTTTCATTTCGGCCCCACTGTCCCTTCTTGAGCTAACCAAGTTATCTATAAACTGCATAATGTCCGTTTACTGCACATTACAAACAATGGTATGGTATTTTATTTTTGCATGGCTTTCTGTGTGCTTTGGAGAAAGGTAAGTTGTGTCTCTGATGTCTTCCTGTTAATGTCAAGCGTTTGCATGAAAAGTGTTCAGATTTGTATATAAATGCTTTTATTTTTACAGTCCCTCTGCCTCCTTAGACCATTATTTGAACAGCAAAAACTCTGCTGTGTAAGTGCACTGGGTGTAATGTAGCTATAATCCAGTAGATGGGGCTAAAGGTTTGTTTTTAATTGCCAGTGGAAAGGGTAAGAGGCTGATGGACTCATCCAGATGTTGATATTTTTTTTAAATCTAGGTTTCTCACATCATCACTTTCAGTTAAGATATTGAGTTATATTAATTGAAATGACTATTCTTTTTCTTTTTCTTCTTCTTCTTCTTCTTCTTCTTCTTCTTCTCCTTCTTCTTCTTCTTCTTCTTCTTCTTCTTCTTCTTCCTCTTCTTCTTTTGGGTTCCACTTGTTGTGCTGTTAAATTTGCACTTATTGCCTATATCGGGTAAATATGCTAAGAACATCCACAGACAGTAAAAGGTGTGTGTTGCTTGAGTAATAAAACTGATGAAAGGTGTGTCACATTTTAGGACTCCACACAGAAGGAATCCACAGACGTTCCTAAACCTAAAAGAGGGAGAAAGAAAAAGGTTGGTCCTATTTAGAAATGTTTTAGTAATGTTTTTAGTGACTGGTGTTAAATGGTTGGTTGAACATTTATAGTGTCATATATTGTCAGTTTTGTTTTGCTGCTTTACAGTTGCCTCAAAGAGTTACAAGGTGATAACAATATAGAACAGTGGACGTGTTTGAAAGCTAATATGTTTTCTTGTCCTTTTTTTTTTTTTCCAGAGTGATGCTGACCAGGACACTGATAAAGAAGATGCTCCTTCCAGTCCTACTAGTCCTCCAGGTAAACTATATTCCCAGTGACTTGGGTTAGCCCCATATTTCATGATGTGTATGACATAGAAAAGAGTCTTTCAAACCATTTCATGTTCCAGTCTGTTCCTGTTTAATAAGTACATTAACAAATAGAAGAAGAATATAAGATAGAAAATAGAATATAAGTGGTGGGATTAAAATTGTTACATTTTAGAAATGTAAAATACAGTTTAAAGTATATTTGCGTGTGTATTTTTTTCTGCAAAAATGAAAAGGGTTTCCCCTATATATATTGTACGAATTGGAAGACCTATTTCTGGATTTTTTGCGGTATTTATTCATTACATTTCCTCTGTAACTTCTTTATACTGTCACGTCCTTGTTGCGAAGAGTTTTGGGTAGTCCCACTTCATGGGAACCCGTCCGTTAAGTCTGCTAGTCCACATGTGTAGGGAAGTACAGACATTTGGCTTCAGAACTGACTCCTTAGGAAGTTTGTACTGTTTCCAAACTTTTGTTTGTATGGAGGAGATAGATGACAGATGAAGCAAAATTCAGTATGGATTTCCAGCACAAAATGCAATATGATGAGAGCTGATTACTGAGTACATGAACCATATCAATCAGTCAATCTAATTTTATTTATATAGCACCTTTCAAACAAATGCATGATATTCAAGGTGCTTTACATCTTGATTGACAAATAAGTATAAAATATGAAGTGAAAGGACAAGGAGACCGATGCACACTCATAAAATATGGTTAATTAAAAAAAAAAGATCAAGAAATAACAGTGATCATACAAGAGAGTGAATAAAAAGATTTAAAAACAATAAAAACAGCAATACAAGAAAACAAAAAACTCAAGAATAAGATACTGAATAAAATATAAAAAACAATATAAAACAATTTAAAACAAAGACACAGCAATAATAAAATAACTCAAGAATAAGATACTGAATAAAATATAAAAACAAAGTGGCAATAGTGGCAAACTTCTTACGCCAAACTTATTTCATCACATTGCCATTGTAGAATTGGTGCTATATCCATTTTTACTACAACTTCCAATGTAGGTAGAACATCAAGCTGGTAGCTCTCCATATACATATACTTTATTTATATATATACTTATATACACTACTCACAAAAAGTTAGGGATATTTGGGTTTCGGGTGAAATTTCAGGATGAACCTAAAATGCATTATAATCTTTACAGGTGAACTTAATGTGACCCTTTGTAAACTTTTGATTGCACATGTCCAGCTGTTCAGTGTTTCAGTACTTTTTGCACAAGTTGCTGTTCTCTAACAAGGAGCTTAACGGCAAAATTAACAACAGGTGTTTGATCCATGAATCGACCAATAAATTTCTTGGTTCAATTAGAATTGGTATTTAAACAGTCCTCCTCATCATGCTGTTCACATTTAGACATCATGAGACCAAGACGACACCTAACAATTGATCAGTAGCACCTCGCCATTGCGAGGCTTCAAACAGGATGTTCTCAGACGGAAGTGGCCACTGAGCTTAGAGTGTCACAGAGTGTTATCAGCAGGTTGCAACAGAGATACAGAGAGACTGGAAGAGTCACAGAAAAGCATAGAAGTGGACGTCCTTTGGCCACATCCCACACTGATGACCGCTTCATTGTGAACAGTGCCCTGCGGAACCGGATGATGAATGCCATTCAAATCCAGGCACGTTTAAGGGAGGTGAGAGGCACCCAAGTGTCACGTCAGACCATTCGAAACCGTTTACATCAGCATTGTCTGCGTGCTAGACGACCTGCAAGGGTACCTGACCACACCACCAGGCACAGGTGTCATCGTCTTGCATGGGCCAGGGAGCATTTACGCTGGACGAGGGACCAGTGGGCCTCAGTGCTGTTCTCTGATGAAAGCCAATTCATGTTGAGCAGAAATGATGGCCGCCAACGATGTTGGAGACGTCAAGGAGAGCACTATTCATCAGCTACTGTTGTCACCAGACGAGCCTTTGGTGGTGGTGGTGTTACTGTGTGGGCAGGTGAGTCTAGTCAGTACAGAACTGCCCTACACTTTGTGAATGGTACAGTGACAAGCCCATACTACCTGAATAACATCATTAATCCAGTCATTGTGCCCCTGCATGACCAACATGGGCCTAATTTCATCTTCATGGACGACAATGCTCCAGCTCATCGAGGTCGCATCATTAGGGAACGGCTGCTGGAGACTGGGGTACCTCAGATGGAGTGGCCTGCACTTTCTCCAGACCTGAATCCCATAGAAAACCTATGGGATCAGCTGAGTCGCCGTGTAGAGGCTCGTAACTCTGTACCCCAGAACCTCAATGACCTGAGGGCCGCCCTTCAAGAAGAGTGGGATGCCATGCCTCAGCAGACAATAAGTCGACTTGTGAACAGCATGAGACGTTGCTGTCAAGCTGTAATTGATGCTCAAGGACACATGACAAGTTATTGAGACATTGACATTTTTTGTTGTGGTATATCCAGCACTGTTGTTGGCTTTTGTTTCAATAAATTGTTTGAGATGAGGAAATCACCAGTGCATGCTTCTACTTAAATGCCCTACTTTCATGATATTATATCACTGTAGCGTGAACTTTTTCCATTTTCCATAAATTTCACCCGAAACCCAAATATCCCTAACTTTTTGTGAGTAGTGTATGTGTTTGTGTGTGTGTGTCAAGGTGGAGATGGTCCTAAACGCCGGGGCAGGAAGCCCAAAAGTGAGAAGATGCTTTTACTCCAGCAGCAGCAGGATCCCCAAGGCTCGGGGAGTGAAATGTAATCCTACGACTATCTACACACATTCATAGACAAACTTAAGAACACATGAAAAAGTATATGATGGTATAATGTCACTGAGTTGACTTTTGCATATAGCTAAAATACTACAGATGCAATCTTGGAAATCACAGCAGCTCTGTATTATCTCATTATGTTAGAATATTAGAGGTGTGTAATATGTGTTTACCTTTCAGCCCTCTAAGAAACTCTGTCCCTCCCATTCAGGGAGACTGCAGAGTCAGAAAGAAAGAGAAAGAGGGCAGCAGAGGACAAGTCCAAGAGTGGAGAGGAGGAGAAAAGGAAGAAGAAAGATGACAGCAAAGGAAAAGATCCAGATGCGAAGGAGCCTGAGGCCAAGAAAAAGAGACAAGCCAAGGATGACAGCTCCTCGGGTTCAGAGGATGAGGAGGCAGGTGTCCAGTCCACACAAAGCCTCTCAAAATGAGAATTTCTTAGCAGTAAGCCAACAGAAGTGGAATGCGTCACAATTTCAGGGTGTCTAAAAAGTCTGAAAAAGTCTCAAAAGTATCCACATTTAAAGCCGTACAAAGTGTTGAATACTTTTATCAGATATATTTCTCACAATGTAACAACAGGAATCTTGGAAGCCACAATATGCAAGCCATTTTGTGTTAACATCTGCTTTAATAAACACTTGTTCATGGTGTTCCTTATTGGTTAGTTTGTATCTATAATTTGACTGTTATTGACAAGTTCAGTTCCAGGTAGTTTTCAAAAGTCTTAAATCTGCTTTCTGAAACATGCAGATACCCTGCATTTATAGCATGTTATTGCCATATGGTGAGACTTCTTTTTTGCGTCATTAGTCAACAGATAATCATAGGTACCTTTTACAGATTGTCATTTATATTTCAAAAGGAAACAGTGTTGAAACATGTAGAAATGCTTTATTTTGCCTGAAGAGGGAGATATGATTTCTCTCTATGTTGAACTGAAGTCACATTGAATGGCATCATTATTGTTACAGGGAAAGCATCCATTCATGTACATGCTTCTGTGCCTTTAATCTTTTGTGGTGAGCAGAAAAACAAGGGCCGAAAGAGACAGAACAGCTCACTGGAAACAGATAAAGATGTCCGGCGGAGGAAAGCAGAGGAATTGAGAGAGTAAATATACTCCCACCACACACACGCACACACGCACACACAAACACACAGCCCATTGAACACCAAAAAAAATGTTTACCACCATTTGGGATTTACTTGCTACTGTTGCAAAGACACGCCAGCAACTTGCCAGCCAATGTCAGTGTCTCCTCTAAGCTTACACAACACAATTTTCCTACCTTCTCTACATATTGAAATATTTACGATATTTTGGTATGAAAGAAAATTATGAAACAATTCCGGGCTTTAGGTTTCCCCTGTTTCTGTTTGGAAAAGACTATAACATGGATGGCATTTGACAGACTTAAACAGTCAAATAACTATAGAAATTATTCAGTATGAGCATTGGCTTGTTATCTGTCCTCATTATTCTAACTTATTGTCTTTCTTGCAGACAAAACAAAGATGATGGGAAAAAAAGCGACGAGAGAAAAGGAGAAAAGAAAAAAGGTGAGCACAATATTTCACATACTGCAATTACAGAAGTTTGTACCGGGCTTCATAGACATGAAAAATGTCTGTATGTTCAAGGTTTACACATCGCTATGGTCCAAATTAATTTTCCTCTGCTTGGTGTCGCTGTTTAAATATGAACATAATGCGAAGCTCTAAAGGTGCACCATGCCAAGTTGACAAGGGCTCTACAGTGCAAATATTTAATTCGCATTTGCCCCTAAAAATAGGAATGTGTGGACAAGAAAAGCAAGAAAAACGTTTAGATGAATAAACTGTATAAAAATAAATATCCTATCTGAATTTCATTACTTAATTCAAGAGCTTACGACGCCAATCCCCAAAATCTTCTTTAAAATTTTCAGTTATACTACGTGGCTGCTCAGTTTAAAACTATTTGAACATGGATCAGAAACCTGGCAAGTCCAGATTGAACAGTCTCATAAGCAGCAGAAGTGCTGTCAAATATTCCATTTATTTATTCCTCTCACAGTCAAAGATGTAACTCAAAATCCTGTTATACGATATACATCTAAAATATGGCATGAAATTAGACTAAAGTTTCATAGTGTCTCCATTATATACAGATCTACCCCATTCCATTTTAATCCTGTTTAACCTAGGGCATTAAAAGACAGCATTACCAGAGACTGGTATAATAGAGACTGTCTTTTGAGCTTCCTTCGGCACACTTTTCTGAATACCTACAAGTTAGAAATTATATCAGAGTGCAGCAGGGTGGCAAACTTACCCTTTTGGGGGATTTTGAAACTGACATGATGATGCAAGAAAAACATAATTGTAATTGTTTTCTCTCCTATGCCTCTAACAAACTAATGAGACTTACAGAAAGTAAAGTTCTTAAGGCTAAGGTGAAATGGGACATGGACATTGGTCATGCTTTCGAGGACTCTGAATGGAAGCTGATTTGTGATAGCTCTTAGTCATTCTCTTGTAACAGTCAACACAAATTCTTGCAGGTTAATTCATAGGGTTTATTTGACTCATAATCGGCTCCATAAGATATGTAGATTCTTTTACATATGCTTTGGACATATAGATGTTTAGAGCAATGTTAGAAATATATCTTGGACATCATAAAGAGAATCGTGGGAGAAGAGATCCCAACCTGTCCAAGAGTGACTCTACTGGGGGACTCTACGGTCTTACCAGTCAATATGAGGGGCAATGTTCACATTATCAGATTAGCTCTAATTGCAGCTAATAAATGTATTGCAATTTGCTGGAAAAGTCAAGAGCCCCCTCGTATATCTCTGTGGCTTAAAGAGCTTTCATCATACTTAACCTCAGAAAAGATTATGTTTAATCTCAGAAAAAGACAACATAACTTTCTTATAAATACTGAGGAGGCTTTGTAGCCTTTTTACAGAGTAGAGCTTCTCTTTATTGAGATGTCTGTGGTTCAACTGGAGGCTAGACTGTGGTCCTCTGCAGGGGTCAGTGCTTGGGATCGTTGAGATTTTTAGGGGCATGCAGCAAGGCTTTTCTCGGGGGTTTTAGGGTAATCTGTAGGGATGGGACTGGGGTCATCCCAGCAGGTGACCCTGGGATGACCCCAGTGCTTTTGGGGCAGGCATGCTTTCTACCTCTTTCAGTGTGGATGAAGACTTGATCTATGATACTGAATCTATGATTCTACATACCCTTTCTTGTGGGGAAAAAATGAAAACCTCAGTAAATACAATGTCAAAAAAGAAGGCCCACACTAATGAGCTAATTCCAGAGCATCCCAGCACAATGTAGCACTTCTTTGCATAGCTTTCACTGTCAAACACCAGACAGATGAGAGGTGCTCTGCTACTCAAGACTTTGTCAAAAAAAATTCAGTAGAAGAACACATCAGTAGGGATCACAACATTTTCTACAGCTGTCATTATTATGGGCTGTCCTGTATTTTTTTTATGGGGTAGATATCAGTAATTATTTGATATCCACTGATTGATTCAGGATACATACTATGTTATAGGTTGAGCTGTGATCACTTGCCACCAACTCCTAGAAACACTCAAGTAATCAACTAGTGCACCTAGCAACTGCCTAGCAACACCCCAACAGCAGTGTGGTATGCCCTAGCAGCCATTATATACACCCCAGCAATACCTTCATTCAAGTGCTTGTGGGAGTTTAAAAAGTAAGTGCAGTAACAGCAGTGCTAGATGCTGAAGTGTTTGAATTACTGCTGTTATTGTAAGACTACTGCTACCTCCATCAATATTACTATTAATAGTTTTACTACCCTTCATGCTGATACTGTGTCAGTATCAGTTATGCATTTTTACATTTTCTTCAGTTTTTTGATTAAGAAATAAATCGGTCAAGCTCCAAATAATGAAACTACTTGGCTGCAGCTACTGCTTCAACTACTTTTATTATTACTTCAAATACTTCAATTACTGATTCAGCCACTGGTTCAACTACTTTAAATACTGTTTCAGCAACAAGCAAGTACTGCTTAAAATATTTCAACAAGCTACTTTTAAGAAAGCACACAAATTTTCCTCACAAAGTTTTGCCTTTTCATGTTTAGCACAATTTTAGTCTAAGAATGCTGCCATTTTGACATTACATGTACCTTTGTCAGAGCACTGAAGAGGAAGGCACACCTGATGTCAGAACATCAGAAGTCCTCAAATGTTGTCATCCCTATTGATGCATGCTCCTGCTGACACCCAGTGAATAATTGACTGTCATCTTTCTCTGAGATAAATGGCGTCCCTCTTGTTTCTGTCGTTTGACTAGGGGTCACTACTTCATTTTATCCTCTTAATTATTGTTAAGCCTGTGACATCTGCTTTGGGAGGAGGAACAGTAGCGTACACTGTAACTAAAGTTATTTCCAACATATGATGCAAGACAGTGTGTTCACTGGTTGTAAAAATGTCATAATTTGTTGATTTCTCAAATCTGCACCGTGATAACCACACACAGAGAATTAAAAGGATGGTGGCCACTCCTTGTGGCCTTCATTTGTGAATGTGTGTCTGTGTTTTAGGTAAGAAACATTGATCATGAGGTCTTTTTCCAATGAAAAGAGCCATGGTTTTCTAAATGCATTTTACCTCAAAATGATCAGATGATTGTCAGACCGATTTAAAAACCTCCTCCATAACAGATTCAAAACACACAGTTGTTTTGTCCAATCACTCGTCTTTAGCTCTAGTCATCACTGTTGTAAGATCATTTTGATGTGAAATGTCCAACAAAAAAAGGCCTTTACACTGTCAGTGAAGCAGCTCCAGGCTGTGCATGATGCTATCAGATTGGACCCTTGCTTCTTTTTTCCTCTCCTCCACCTTCTTCTTACCTTTGTGTTTCACTTGATCATATACACAAACACTGAACTGCCCAAGAAGACAGGATGTGGCATGTCTATATCAGTTTTTAAACTGTGATATTTTCATTTAAGACCGTAAATTAGCCATCCAATTCTAATTAAGCCTCCAATATTCTGATGAACAACCTTCCAGTTTGTGTTATAATAAGTGTTACATCACAGTTGTAGAAAACTATTTAAGGGCCTTGAATTTAGTAAGGGTTTCTTTGAGCATTTGGTCACAAATGTTAACCTGATGTGGCTACAAACTGGGGGCTGGGGAGAGTGCGTCAAAAAAAAAAAGTGTTAGTTCTAATGCAGATTCCCTGCTGGGCCTGCTCATGGTGCTGGAGGGAAGGTCATGGGGTTACCAGAATGGACAGATTTCATCCTCCATCCAACATGAATGTTATCAACTAGGACTGCACAATTAATTAAAATCATACTGAAATTGCAATATGGAGAAGTGCACTATCCAAATTGCTGCAGCTGCAATTTTGTGATGAAGGTTAAATGCAACAGTAAACCATTATAAATGAAGCATTGTAGAGTTACAGAGATCCCCTGGCCTATAAATCATGTTCTCCAGATGTTAAAAAAACAAGCAAACCCACCAACATGGTTTGGTACAGACCCCAGCAAAAATCATATCATATTATCGCAATCTCAGTGTCTGTCAGTATAATTGCATAATTTTTTTTTTTTTTTTTTAAACATATTGTGCAGCCCTGTTGTCAGCCAAAATTCATGGTGATCCACCAAATAGATTTGGAGCTATGGACCTAACTCCTTACCCGAAAACTGACCAGCACAGTGGTGCACAGGCCCCTGCTTCCCAGTGTGGCAAAAGTCACAACACTACAACACACATTTTGGTGCGCCAAAAGATCTTATAATCCTAAACACTTCTATTCTGTAAATCTGTTAAAAATATTAAAAGAGGAAGCCTTGTTATTGGCCACTTTTTGGAATCTTGGAGTGCCATTTGATTCCACTTTAGATTTCAAACACCACATCACAAGGCAAGTCCAGGCCTGTTTTTATCAGTAGAGGCAGATGTCAATGCTCACATATTGTCTTAGTTCTAAAAACAGTGAGGTGATCATCCATGCTTTTATTTCCTCACTCATAGGAGGACTATAGGGCCCTTTGTACTTGTCTTAATCACTAAGATTTAACCTGGACACAGATCATCCAAAATGAAGCAGTCATACTTTTAACTAGAGCTGAATTGATTTCAAGATTTTATTGATCACCTTTTAAGTTACTAATTCATCAGGCTTCAGGTTGCGTTTAAGATCTTTGAACCCCATATGAGCCTCTGTGTCACCTGGGATCCTGCAGCAGGGACTTCTTGCCTGTTCTGAGTTTAGACTGAAGACTTAAGTCAGAAACTTTAGTTTCTGAAGCGATCTGCCTGAGGAAATGAATCAGTGCCATCTTTAAATCTCTTTTTAGTCAAAAAGCCTTCCTACAAACCCAATGTCATGTTAGCCTAATTTACTAATGAACAAATGTTTTCATCTTTTATGTTTTATATTTTTGATAATTGTTAAAGTGTTGTATTTTTTGTCATTGTTACACCAGTGCTCAGTGTAATGGGCAGCTTTTATCTGATTTGAATGAAACTGGACAAATTAGTTGAATATCAGTTTTGTTTTTTGTTTTTTTTTTTGTTTTGTTTTTTTTATTTCTAGCTTAGGTCTTTTTTCCCCTGTGTAAGCAGAGTCCTTTTGTGCCTTAATTTTTTTTTTTGTTTGTTTTTCCTCTGTACTTGCACCTTGTTGCGAAGCACTTAGTAACTCAGGTTTTGAAGAGTGCTCTTTACAAAATTTGGTTACTATATCATTCTAATTATAAACTGTTTTATTATAATTATAATTTCCCATGGAAATTGTAACAAAATCGTTTTCCATCAAAATGTCTTTTCTTCCTTTTCCTCAGAAGTCTCAACAGACCTGAAACTCCAAAGACTGCACAGTGAAATCAAAATTTCACTGAAAATCGACAACCCCGTAAGTTGGAGTAAGATTGTGTTTGAAGTTAGTGTGAATAATTTTAGAGATAAACTCATTCAGTTTTTGCAGGTCAGTGTGTGTGTATTTATATCTATATATACTGTATGTATAGAAATATATAGATATATAGAGATAGAGAGATAAATAGATTTGACCGCTGCCAGTTAGTTATGTCTGATGATGAACCACAGAAAGATGGATGCAAACAAAAATCGTAGACTTAATTCCGAGAACCTGGCAGCATCTACCTGGCATCTCTGTCCCATCCGTCTGCTTTATTTGATGTGGTCTGCCCTATGAGTTTCTGCTTTGGTTTCCCGCCGCGGGAAACAGGCATCCAGAGTTCACTCTCTTTGTTTTTTTGTTTTTTTTTGAGCAAATTTGTTTTTCCCTGCCACCTTCTTTCTCTCCCTCTGTCTCCTCTCCCTCCTCTCACTTCATCAGGATGTGAAGAAGTGCTTGGACGCTTTGGATGAGATCGGGACCCTTCAGGTCACTACCCAGCACTTGCAGAAACACAGTGAACTAATCGCCACGCTCAAAAAGGTAGACTTACTGATCCGAGCTGCATTAGAGAGGAGATATCATAGTGAAGAACATTTAAAATTCACCAGGCATTTTACTGAAAGTTCACTGGCTGCATTAGTGCTGTGTTAGAGGAAAGAGAACATCACAGCCCAATACTTTACATTTTAATTCATGAACATGGATTACAGGGACAGTTTTACCACTTGATATTTTTTTCCCCATCACACAGCATCACTGTTTGTGCTGTTACATTTCATGAATGTGATTGATAAAAGCTCACTGTGCAAACACAAAACTCCTGTGCTTCTGATGTTTTAGTCAGAATACAGAGTATGACCTCTGTTTCTGGAATGTTAAATATAAGAATGTGTAAAGTTAGAATTTTTTTATTTCCGCAGTTTGTTCCAAAATGAAGGAAAAAGAGTGAAACCTACTATTAAAAACATAAAAATAAAACAAATGATGGAAATGTTTTTAAGGATAGTAAGCAACATTAGACCTTAGTTAACAATATTATTAGACTGAATTTTCAATATTCATAGCAATGATTACATTTAAATAAATGGGTGTTTCATTCACTCATCTATCGTATTAATAAAAAGTTTCAGTTTCAGCAGATATTTTGGTGTTTTTTTTTTTTTTGCTCTAATTTCTCTCACCTTTTGAACTGCTCCTGTGCAGTTAACAACTTTGTATTTCTGTAATTCGATCATCGTGGCAATCACTGCCGCTGTACACACATAAGCGCAATGTGGCAGACTGCAATGTGGCATGATGAAAAATTTTTTACATATATTGTAAATAATTCTAGTTCAAGGGTCTTTAAACATTTTAGTTGTTTGCATTATATTTAGTTTTGAATTAATTAAAAAATTTGCCACACATCTGGCTGTGGCTTTCATCTGAAGTTGAAAAAAGACTCAGTATACATAAGGGGAGAAATCCTTGACTGTACAGCCATATTTGATCTGCATGCCTTCACTCGGGCGTACAGAGAGAAAAGTCACAGCTGGACTAAATGAGTAGTACACACTCTCAGTTAAGGTGTCCTTTGGTGTGTGCTGGATATACAGTAACCTACATAAGCATGCCTTTCTGTGTCTGTGAGTGTGTATGTAGCCACGCTCCTTTGTCTGCACCAGCTTATGACTTTGTGTTGTGCACTGATGCCTGATTTTTATGCCTGTGCATCCCAGATCCGCAGATTCAAGGCCAGCCAGGACATCATGGACAAGGCCACCATGTTGTATAACAAGTTTAAGAGTATGTTCCTGGTGGGAGAAGGTGACTGTGTGCTCAGCCAAGTGCTCAACAAGTCTCTGGCCGAACAGCGGCAGCACGAAGAAGCCAAGAAAGGCGCGCTGAAGAGAGCTGAACAAGCCAAGGAGCAAAACTCAGGTAGCAGACAGACACAGATTTGTTTCATTTCTTATCTCCTGACTTTCAGTTCAGCAACTTAATTACTACATCAAGGCTGGGTGAACAATTTCTCCACGACTAGTGAAAGCTAGTACCTTTGCTTTTACAATGGAAATAACAATTGGGACAGGTGGGTAGTGGGTGGGGGAGGGCAATGTGGTGGGCAATAAAGCAAAACAGCTGAAAGAGGCCACCATGGTGCGGATTGAGTAAACAAGTGAATGCCAAACACATGCAATCACAACACACACGACATCACAGAAATGCACTGCAAGTTAACAAAACACAAGAAGATACAAAAATGCTGTTCCGATCAGTACCGATCCGATACCAGAGCTCTTTTTTTTCTTGATTATTATTACTAGTAGTAGTAGTAGTAGTAGTATCATTAGTATAGTTGTTTTGGTGCAAGGTTACATGAGGCTGTAGAAAACCACACAAAACTTCTTAAGCAAGAAAAAATACAAAAATACAATGAATTTCAATATATTTGAACTATATGTTTAATAGGCCTCACATACAAACAGGGGTAGGAGTGCAAATTGCTATTGCAACTCCTTTAATGAGTTCAAAAACATGAACAAATACACATTGCACAACAATGCATTATCAACTCTAGTGAGGGGCGATATGGACTAAAAATTTTATCACAATAATTTCTGGCATTTATTGCGATAACGATAAAAGTGAAGATAAAAAATATAAAACAATTCAACTCCATCTTTTTGACTACAAATCTATCACCGCATTCAGTCTTGAGAACCCCACAAATACTGCTCAAAAATAATACTTACTGTAGTCAAATACGCTACTAAACTATACCAATTAAGTTTAAGTAGTACACCTGTACTGCATCCTTTGTAATCACCGCTTTTTTGCAAACTTTGCATATGACAGATGTTTGCTCCACGTCAGACTTACTGTAGCCAGACCAGTTCCAGATAATCGAGCTGGAGCAACGAGCTCTTCGCTATCAGCCCCGCCTTCCGCCATGCTTGTTATTGTGCTACACGTGTGAGCTGCCGGCTGCCAGCGGCGAGTGCGTTGCGCACGTAATTACATCATCAACAGGAGTTTATTGTTATTATCGCGAGATGACATATTCTTACCGTGGGGAATTTTTTTGACGATATATCGCAAACGATAACATATCGCCCATCCCTAATCAACTCATAGCAAGTAGATTACGCTCCTAGTAATGACCGCTCCAGTAGGATTTTCTAATTGGACTGTAATACCAGCACATGGTAAGGAATAAGGAATATAAGGTTACTATACAAATAGTAACCTTTTAATTCACTGTTTAAATGTCTGTTCTAGCATTTATTCCTTATATTCCTTATTTATGTAGTTACTATATAAATAATACCCTTTTAATTCACTGTTTAAATATCTGTTCTGGCATTTTTTCCTTATATTCCTTATTAGCCCATATCAAATCAGATAATGTGTGATATGCATGTGTAAACAAAATAATTCAAAGTACTTGTAATTGACTTTTTTTTCTTGTCTTTGTGGGTGTAATCAACTTGTGAATTTTTATAGTGATATCTGAAAGTAAAATTTTGAACTCCTTTCACCTGTGTGTTAAAAAGGGTGTTTTTGGTATTATATGGTCATTTATAGGTGATTTTCAAAACTTTCCACCAATGGGATTCCTTGGGACTTTTTTTCCCTCACTCAGGACAAACTGAGGATACAAAATCAGTTGAGTTTGCTTCTCTTGCAATTTGTCCTAGGTTTTTTCATAAAATGCCTGGACTATAACCCTTCTCAGAGTTGGGAGGGGCTGGAGCTTATCTCGGTATATATTTGAAGTGAGGTGGGGGGGTATACTGTTGTGGCCTTTTTAAATTTCCAATTGTTCATTGTTTTCTCTGTCGCTGAAATACAGCGTTGCATCTTGGACATCCTTGGTAGTACAACCCTTCACAGTCAGTGATATTTTTGTATTGCCAACTCGTGATTTTGGCTTTTTTTGGCTTTTTATGACTTGATACTCGGACAACCTCTGAAATCTGAATAAGCATGAGAATAGTAGTTGTCCAGGTTCATGAATGTTAAAATTATTTAAGTTAAATGCTACACGATGTTGGGAAAAACAAATACATTGGTGTATACACATGTAAGTTGATGTTCAATATGTGAAAAACATGAAAAAGAAGCTGCAAATCTGAGAAACCTTCTGTAGTATTAGCAATTTAGAAGCCCCTGGTGGTATTACAGCAAGTGTTGGTGTAAATGGTGTAAATGCTGCAAGTGTGTGAGAGATGGATAGGTCAGGCTGTAAAATCACATCGAGACAGGAGGCTAAATGTCGACAAATCAATTATGAGCAGCTGAGTCATGTATGGAAGCCCACCATTGAAGTGATACACTGAGGCACTGTCACCAAGTTCCCGTCTCCGCTGCTCCCCAGGATATCATAGGATCTCTGTGGTTGGCACATTCAGCACATAATACGTTTAATGAGGAGTGTGGGACTGCGACCTTCATTTGCTGACGCATACTTACTTCGTTGACTAACTACTTCCTTAAAGACGACAGTCTGCATAAAAGGTCCTATTCTAGAGCTTGCCGTGTCAAATCGATGGAAAATCACATTTTTCTCTGAAAGGTCTGGAGCTAGGCATGTGTCATCACATGCCCCTGTGAATTCTCCTCTTTGAGGTGGCTTGCATCACTGAGTAATGTCTTGTCCGTCTTTGTGTTTTTATGTGCTTAAAGACAAGATGACAAATGGTGATTTTAACGCTGAAGAAAAGAAGCAGGAGACAGACAGAGAGAAGCTTCATGAAGAGGCGTCAGCAGGAGAGAATCACAGGTAATGGACGAGTACATGCAGAGCCCACAAGGGGTGCAGGGAATCAACAGATTAACCTGAATTTCATAGGGAAGACTGTTGGACTGGCCTGTTTTCCGGTATAAACAGAAGTCAAGGTCTGAAACTACCATGCGCAAAGTGTCAAATGCCAGAAAAAATATGTCTGGCATATAAACCAATAAGCTGGCACCCAGGCTGATAACTGTTTGAGGTTTTAACATTTGTATGTCTTTGGTCTTTTCCTGTTCTCGCACTTTGTCTGTGATGAACACCATACACTTGACTATGAGATCACAGCAAAACAGTAGTTTCTGATTGTATGCATACTTTTTTTAAATTAACACAGTTCCTCATACCACAAATACAATAACACCAATAACAGGTAGGGTGACATAATTCTATGAAAAAAAATTTATATTTATTTTGGTGAATAAAAACTGATCTTTCCAGGAACTGCGGGTGAGCCAAAAAAATCCAGTTAATCCGGTTATTTTGGTTCAAAAATACCCCCAGAAAACAAAACGATGCTCTTCTCTGTAAGCACTTTTTAACAAAAACATCTAAAATGTATCAGTCTGGAAAATGACATGATTTCAGCCTTCTATTCAAGTGTGATTTTTCTTCCCTTTTTTTATTTTTTGCTGTCTTTTAACTGCAGTGCCCCAAAAGCTCAGGAAGAGTCCACTTGAGTCTGCTACGGAGCTGAAAGAGAAGCAATTTGCAGCTGCGTTCAGATGACCTTGTCCAAACTGGGCTCACCAACTGGGATGTCCTGTCCAATTCTACCCCTATAAGCTCAGCAGAGGCCTGATACTGACTACTGGTCACCAGATTTGCCAAGTTTCTGTCATAGTGCATACTGTTGGCGCTCAAAGGTTGCAGTACCTCCAAACACATCAAGTTCCAAGACAAAGACTTCACTTTTATTTTTATTTTGTGTCTTCTTTGCCTTTCAGACAACGTATACATGCACATCCATACCTGTTTAAATTTATGCAATGATGCTATGAAGCAAAAGGACTTGTTTGCACAGGCTGTCATAGGTGTTGCATCTGCATCACTGTGAACTTCAGATCGCTTTATTTGAGCATGCCCACGGTAACAAAAGTAGTGAGGGTTTTTTTTTTTTTTTTTTTTGAGTTAAGCTTTTTGGTCATTGTATTAAACCAAGCCAGATCATTCATATCATGAAGAGCAGAAATGCACCTGAGAAGATCTTGAGCACCACATGCTTCCAGTTTGCATTTGGAGTAGGTAGTTTTTTTTCATTGTACTCTGTCAGTTCGTGTATTTGAACAGTACGTTTTTCACATTTTGAAGAATCTGCAGTTGAGTCGAATCAACATTCCAGTGACAAATGATGTGAGGAAGTGAGGGTTGGTCATCGCGGACGGAAAGGAAACTCAACCTCGGTTTGCCAAAGTTTCTTTTGCCAAGAAAATGCTTTATTCAACCATTTTAAAGCATGTGTTTTTAAATGTTCTTTTCTAACATAGATGTAAATAAGAGTATTTTTGTCCCTGTTTTAGCATCCATTAATAAAGCAATAGTTCATAGGTCATTCCTTTGGTTTTCCTGTTGTTTTACTTGTGTAACTTATGTAGCAGCATCATTCACAGTAAGCTCTCATCACTACATTTCTGCACAGCACTTCCCATAGTTTCACAGTCATCGTCCTGGATATTTAGATGTCTTACCTTTTTATTTTCTGGTTGTGTTTGTAGGTACTGTAATTATGAAAAGAGAAAAATGTTTGAAGTCTTCATACAAAATATGAACAATATAATAAAATCAGAAATCCACAGCCTAGCACTGAAGTGTAAAAGTTGCTCATGTTAAACAAGCATCTCAATCAGGCTTGGTTGCAACTACTGTGCATTGATCTGCTGCCTGTTCTTGAGAATTTCCAGCGTAAACAATGAACATTTTGAAAAATTGAAAAATATAATTGAAGTCCAGTAAAACATGGTGCAGTTTTTTAAAGTATTTTATTACTGATTTCAAACAAAAAGTTTTCAGTTAAAAATAAAAGCCATTTCTGTGCAAACAAACATAGAAAAATATTTTCTGTTATCAAACAAAATGTACATATTTACCTAGGAACCAAAACATTTCTATTTCAAATTAAATATAAACACAAATGTGTCTGTATTATGCAGCATTAAACCATTCATGTCAGCAGTTCAATGTAACTCTAGTTGAACGCCCCCGGGTCCACAAAGGGGTACGCCAGGAACTCGCCCAGTTTGTTGCCTTGAACGTCGTAGTGCAGCATCCGGAAGCACTTGTCACAAAAAAGACAAGGGTTGCTTGGAGCAAACTGGTCGTTGGTAGTAAGCCATCTGGAGAGTTAAAGCAAAGTGTGTTGACAATTTGATACATGTGGCAGACCAAAGTTGGCATGCTTCAGGTAATGTAGTGTTTTACACACCTGCCAATGTAGACATGGCAAACGGAGCACTTCCTGGTGATGACCCTGTGCTTGTGGGTGAGAAGCGGGTAGAGCTTTCTGTCAAGGCAGTCATTCTTATGGGACAGTCTGCAATATGCAAGGAGAGGGACGAAAAGCATCTTAGTCACTGCAGATCATAAACATTTGTCTCATATTTACACTATTAATAGCTGTTGTGTCCGCAGTTCCTACTTCCCAGTGTGCTTGCTGACATCCTGGCTCTCTAAAAGCTTTTGAAATGAAAAATGTGAACATGGCAAAGTGCATTACTTGTGGCAGCATGGTCCTGCTGACAGTGGCTGGGGTGCACATGTGTGATGAATAAGCACTAAACATAAACAAAGTTTTGTTTGTTTTTTTTTGCCTTTTTACCCAGCACATTGTGTAAAAAGGTTTTAAATGGGATTCAAAGAGGATTTGAATTCAATAACAATGTGTAATGCTGGATTCAGATTTGATTGACTGTTTTTGAATTTTGAGTCAAACGCGCATCGATCAGCTAAAAGCTGGTCAGTCATACTGTATGTTCACATACCAAGAAGAGGCCAGGTGATCAAACTGTAGTAGCCAAGTCAATGAGAAATTAAAATATTTTGTTGGGTGATTCTCTTAGCTACAATAACACTGTGAAACCACAGCAATTTGGTATTAACAGAGTTTTTTTATGTCAGCGGTTTCTTTCACTTCAATCATGCAACTCCCAAGCACCTAAAAAGCCCAAGCACAGTTCCACATGCACAAGCACATGGCAAATTGAGGCGTGTTGAAACCAACTTATCAAAGCCTCAAAGACACCTTATTTAGCTCTTTATCTCGTGAAGGAAGATCTCTTTCCAGTCATCATATGACAACGAGGTACTTTATTTGGAGAGCCTATCGTGATAACACTGAGGTTAGGAAAGGCTTTCTGCTTCAAAGGCAAAGTTCTGACTAAGTCTTGTGGCCAGCTGAACTACTGTAACCGTTGTGATTTAATGATATGGTTTATTTAAGTACGGGTTAAGATTCTTTTACTACTGAAAAAAGGCAGGGTCATTAAGATCTGCAGAACTCCATTACAATACAATGGTGACTCTGTAGAAGATATGGAGTCAAAGCATTTCCCATTTGGTTCTGTAAACCTTTCAGGAGAGAACCAGTCTCTTCTCAAATGAGGTCCTGGCTTGAAACTGAGTTAAAAAAAAAAAAAAAAAAAAAAAAAAAAAAAAAAAACTACAAATCTCAGCACCTACTCAAGTAATGATTGATTCATTGGTATAAATCAACAATCCCATCAAACATGCTCAAATGATTTGAATTTATTTCCTACTAGGAGGACAGTAACATTCTGACTTTCAGGTAAGCAGTGCAGCGGAGATGGATAGTGAAACAAGGCTGGGACACAAAAAACAGAACCAGTGACACAGTGATTTCCAAAACCGATACCAGCACTGACCTGACATCTGTGATGATGACAAGGTGTTCACAGTCTCCCTGGTGACAGTACAGGTAAGGGAACCCCACTTTCACTTCCAGATCTGCAAGCAATACGTCCTCCATTTTGCCTTGGCGATAGGAGGGGAAGTTGCGGCTCTTTGCCCACTCTATGGTGGTCCTGCATAACAACAAGGCAAAGTTATATCATAAAAATGAACTTGTTAGACTCGCTGTGTGTTGGTTTCTCATCAATCAAAAAGTTAAAAGCTGGAATTCAAGTTCTGAGTTCAGTTCACCTCACTTACAGGTTACCTGAGGTTCATCAGTTTCAAAATGAGAATAAGATTTTTACATAGCACCCTGAGCACCAGCAGCCTTGTGACCCAAACAAAAGCACTCATTATCTTACACTGGATGTAAAACTCGAGGGTATGAATAACTGTGGCCATGTAATTTTGCTTTGACCTTTCATGAATGAATGAGTAGATTTCCAATGAATAGCCACCAAGCAAACTTTTCTTGTTTTACGCAACACCTCACCAAACTTTTGCCAATTCCATCCCAAAAAAATCTGTGGGGGGGTACTTCAGCAATAGAGAAGAATGTGTGAAAATGGGAGCAGGTCAAGTGCAATGTTCTGCCCTTAATATTCCAAATCACTGCCTCCGTTCTGCTTGGAACAGGATTATTTTGAGAAGCTGGTGGGTTACGGGAGAGACAACCTAATTTGAACTATGAGTCACAGGGTGTCGACAGCAGACAACACCCCCCTCACACACCCCACCCCCAAACTAAAAGATTCTTGTAAACGCTATGAGTCTTTCTAAAGAATATAACGGGGCGTTGTCAAACTGAGAAATTGCAATCAAGATGAGCGTAAATTGCAATCAAGATGAGCGTTGTACATTTTTAATCCAATTTCATTTCCTAAACCCATATTGGACCATGATTATGAGCCATTCTCATGAGGCTGCTGGCCGCCCAAAATCAATGTACCCTATATGGCTTCTTGTCAATGAACTGTAGATATTTTTAGCTTTTTACATGTACCGCCAGGGATGGGAAATGTCAGAGATGTCTGTTTTAGAACCAGTGTGTTCACTCACTGACAAACGCCCTTGTTCAATCTGGTGCTGAATCACTCCACAGCAAAGAGATTCCAGTAAAGTTCAACATGACCCGCAGTGAAAATATGTTCATCTCTTTATTTATTTTTCAACATAATGTGTGTGACATGCGGCCAGATGTTTCGGCTTCGGCCTTCTTCAGATCTGCATGCAGCTACTAGGCGGGCCAGATATCGGGCCGATACCTGGTATTTTCAGATAACAGACACCACCGATATCTAAAAGGTCTGGCTGCATATTATGTACATCATGTTGAAAAATAAATAAGAGATTAACATTTTTTTCTGAGTGCGGGTCATACTGAACTTTAACTGATGGGGACCCATACCGAACAATGTAATTCACAATACTTGGGTACAAAATGCTCAATATGTATTGTGGGCTATGGAAAACAGTTGAATCGTACTTCCAAAGAGAATTATCATGCACGTGTCAGTCAAATTTACTCTGAGGTCAGCATAAGGTCAGTAGAGACAGACCGACTGATCGGTCACCAATATCTACAGTCATGAGGCTGATAAACAAAAAATGCCTGCACTCAGTGTGGCTGCTTTGGACGGATGTAAGCAAGCAATCCTCCTTATCTGCTGATAAATGCTGTTAGGTGCACTAACATTTTATTTATTTTAAGTTTTTTTGTTTTTGTTTTTGTTTTTTTTACAGTGTTTAGCTGTGACATTTTTGATTAACTATGGACATTTATTTAGTTCATAATTTATTTAATTTAAAATAAGTCTGCTGTAGACAGAGTGCAGATCTACTTAAGCAAAGAGAGATAAAGCAGATAATAACATTAGTGATAAAGTTTATTTAAGTTCAGAAATTTTACCTCTCATTTGTTATTATCATTAAATAGCTGTTTATCAGATGCCAAAAAAAGAAGAAAAAAAAACATGATATTGGCATTATAAATCAGCCATCGGCAGGCCTGCTCTCTAATTATCAGCATCAGCCACTGAAAAAAATCCTTATCTGTTGATCACTGTAGTTCACCAGTACAGATATTTTGCTTTGGTAACTCATGGGAGCAAATGATTAAGAAATGAAGAAATCAACTCTAATCAACTACTCAGTGCAAAAAGATAAATAAAATAAAACTACTAATTCAATCAGTATATTAATTGGGAGGTAAAACTTACATGCTAATGTCCTGACACTCAGGGAATCGCATGTCGTTGTAAAACACGCCTTCAAAGAAGAAGAAGGCTGACTTGTAATGATCCTAAAACAGAATACATGTAATTATTGCTTGTAGGCTTTGTAAGACGTTGACTGGATGAGGCAGTCCACGACAGTATGATGTGAATATTTTTTATATACCGTACATTTCCAAAATCCATAAATTGAGTGGTACAGCCAGGAAACACATGCTGAAATCTCAGTTCCATGGTCTCACAGCAATACCACGTTATGATCAGATCTGATACTTTGCTTTGAAATGACAGGGTTCATGTACTAGTTTATATGCTCACTTTGCTGATGAAATCTGGAGCCATGTCAGGGGTGCTGCTGAACTCTCCACACACTTGCAAGTCGCTGACACAGCAGATGGCATCCCTCAGGTCAGCCAGGCTGTGGGAGCCTGTCATCATCAGAGTCATATGGGGTCTGACGTAGTTAAACTGAGAGAAGACAGACAGAGACAGTCAGAATTACCGATGACAACAGCTAGGTACCATCTGTCATGACAGCAACTCACATTTGTCCGTATACAGCGCTCAGCTTTGAAGAGTTTTATTACTGCGGGAACAACCAAATATTTTGAGAAGTGACATAGAGTTGTTAAATAAAGTATTTACTGTAAGCTTTCAGAGAACGTATACTTATCATAAGAGTGAAATAGGGCGATCCTTCAATATCAGAAGAGTTCATTTACAAAAACAGATATCTTCATTTGTACTCATTTCTGTAAATCATGTTTTGTTTTATTTTGTTTTAATCAAGAAATATCAATCAAAATCATAGGATGAGGCTAACAGTTTGTATTTGCAACAGTTTGTATAGACAACAGTTTGTATTTGCAGCAAACTTTTGGAATCATGATTCCAAAAGTGTGAAGCAAGTTATTTTTTCATTTCAAAACAATTAATAAATTTATAATTATTTGTAAGACATCACGTCATTTAAATTTGTTCAACTGAAAAGCAATAGCTCCAAACTATTTTGCTTTAAAACTAAAAATATGTATTTACCAAACTACAGAACTGTAATAAATTAGTTATTATATATTTTACAAGGTGCCTCTTTTGTATTTAGAGTCTATGATATGTTTTTACGCTACAAATCCACTGCTCTGAGCTTTAAAACTTCAGCCATCTTGTCAGCAAGATAAGAGCGCTGCCACTGCTCCTTTAGTCCAGTAATTTTAGGCCAAAAGTGGGGTCAACCTAGGACAAATTGCAAGAGAAGCAAACTCAACTGATGTATCCTGGGCATGTCCTGAATGAGGGAAAAGGGAAAAAAGTCCCAAGGAATCCCCTTGGTTTGGTCAGTTATCATTTTCTATTAAAGCAATACAAAACTGGAACTCACTTCCCATCCATATTAAAGACATACATACATACTGCACTTTTACAGCCAAATTAAAAACACGGTTTGCCAACAATTATATTTGCACACACTAACTTATGGCTGTGTGTTATTTGCGTCATGATCATGCTGCCTGTCTATAAGTGATGTCTGTCTGTATACCTGAATGTGTTGTATGTGCTGATGTATTGTGTGATTACTGGTATGTTGTATGTGCTGCTTTTGTATGTTTTCATGTGCTGTCTCTGCATGTTTGACTGTCCTCTCTTATCTTTATTGATTTATCTTGTCTCTAAGCTGTCTTAACCCTCCCTTTTTAATCAGTGTGCTGTAATATATTGTTGTTGTTTTTTGTCAATTACAAGTTCTTAAAGGTTACTATATATACTTATATATATAGTAACTTTATGTGTACATATATATATATATATATATATATATATATATATATATATATATGTATTCACTGTTTAAATATCTGTTCTGGCATTTTTTCCTTATATTCCTTATTAGCATATATCAAATCAGATAATGTGTGATATGCATGTGCAAACAGAATAATTCAAAGAACCTGTAATTGACTTTTTTTCTTGTCTTTGTGTGTGTAATCAACATGTGAATTTTTATAGTGATATCTGAAAGTAAAATTTTGAACCCCTTTCACCTGTGTGTTAAAAAGGGTGTTTTTGGTATTATATGGTCATTTGTAGGTGATTTTCAAAACTTTCCACTAATGGGATTCCTTGGGACTTTTTTTCCCCTCACTCAGGACATACTGAGGATACAAAATCAGTTGAGTTTGCTTCTCTTGCAATTTGTCCTAGGTTTTTTCATAAAATGCCTGGACTATTTAGTCAATGTCACTTTTGTAGGGCGGATAATGGATGTAGACATGATGCCACCTATCATTAAAGGCCTACATGGCATGATTTAGAAATTTCTATCCCCCATTGTTGAGAAAAGAATGCACTGATGCAGCCTTCCCAGGGCCCACCGGTAGGCTGTGACCCACAGTGTGACACTCAGTGCCCTGGGAAATAGAAAAATGCTCACCCTGTCATAAATGGCTGGATAATAGATGTTGATGGTAAGAATGACCTCCCCTTCAGGGATCATGTCATTTGCTTCTTCAGGTTTTCTACCCACAGTTAATCGATCCTGGAAACCAAACAAAAGAAAACACAAGCCTGGCATTAAATGAAAGCCAGTGCAACATATCTGATGCTTTGTCATCTAGTCTACCTGTAGCTTCTGACAGTCAACTGCATGTCTCTGAAACAGGATGCCTATGTGTGCACAGACTGATAACACTAACAATAAAGCATGCAACTGATCTTCCTGTCCATGTTAAGAGAGGGGTTGTTCACACTGCCAGCCCACATCCATTTGTTGGCATATCCATATTCCATAGACAGTACAACAACAAAAAACAATACATTGCAATTGCAAAATGTATACGCACACAATACATGCACACACAATACACACACACAATACAGAGAGTGGCCTGGAGCTGTGTGATAGGCGCAGAGCCCCTGCACGGCCGTGCACCAGCAGGTCAGGGGCCCAACCCCAAACCACTGCAACCAGACAAGACACAGAGCAGAAGAGGCTACACTGGAGCCATCATACTACATGTTTACAAAAGACACACCCAACATGTTTGCAATCACAACATTGAGCACACAAACACAAGACACAACAGAAATCACAGCTTGTCACTGCCACATGCTGTATCAAGGTAGAATAACATCTATTTGATTGTTTTTCAGGAGTGGCATAATCTGACTCAAAGTATCCATGCGATCACTGCCCAGATCCTGAAGAACAGAAGCTGCTTGTTCCATAGAAACTAATTCCAGATAATCATTTAGCCAGCTATCTATATTAAAACAATTTGGTTTCCTTATCTTCCAATTAAAAGTATTGTACGTGTCACTGGGAGAAAAGCTAAATCTATCAAATGCTGGCATATCCAGACTGATTTTAGAAAGTCTGGACAGCCAAAACCCACATTAAATGTAATTTTTGCATTGTTTGAAATGCAATTCCAATCAGATTGCAAGAGATGCATCTCAGTTCCTCTGTCATTATCACAGGAACTCATACAGATAGATTGGTGACACCTGGATACATGAATCTCATCACTTGCAAATCCTATCACTTGCAAATAACAGTGCAGGAGGTCTGTCTTCAGAAACTAATCAGATTTACCTGCAGTCTGAACAAGGCCAGAGTAAAACAGTCAAGTGAACTCACCAGTTCATCAGCATAGAAGTCATGTCTGCCGCTCCTATTGATTTTTAGATTATTCTTGTAATCTTGTCTCTTCTTTCTTTGTCTGTTGAAAGACATTCACAAAGCATTGCATTACGACTTGTTTACATGCTGTGAGTTGCATTTGGGTCATGCTAGTTCATGCAAACCCACTGAACTGTCACATACAGCAGTGTTTTCAGAGTGGAGTCTGGGGGCACAACCTCTGGGTCAGGGGTCTCATCTGCAGGGTGGCAGGAAAGTGAGTCGATACTTGACGGGGAGAAAAAGCAAAGACATGACGTTATTCAAACAGCAAAAAGTCAAAGGAAGCTTATGGTTAGCTTGCTGGCTAGCACTGGGTAAGCAGCGGTAACACCGAAGCAGGAGACAAATAAAGGGGTTTCAGCATGGGACCCCCGCTGTTACATCGTTTAACACACCCTGTAGGAGCAATTATTATAGCCCACATGCACCTGTGAGGTACCTAAAGCTAATGTCGACTACCTGCAGATGGCTTTCAGTTCACCCATTATCTCCATGGAGATTCCCATTTCCTTTGCAAAGTCAGCCTCAAACGCTTCCTCGTCCTCCTCCTGGTAAGAGTAGTGGCAGGGTTTCAGTCTTTCAAGCCACAGGTTTCTGAACGAGCCGATATGAAAGGGCTTGGTGTTAACGTCAATATATTCATACTCCGGGATGTTTGCGTTGCTAGCTGTGGAAGAACTGCTCGCCGCCATTTTTTCCTCCATGCTATGAGGCTCATGGGAAATGTAGTTTTTCCATTTCTGAGTTGTTGTCGTCATAACATGTAACAAAAATCTATATGGAGAAAACAGTGAGTAATTTTATCGCTGTTATTATTAGTAGAAGTATTTATTTATTTATTTGCAATGTCATATGAATAAATAAGTTCCAACCTGTGCTGCCGAGTTATGACTGCTCTTTGTTGAGGCACTCTGATCAGACTTGACTTGACCATTCCACTTTTATGTGCTCTTGAACTCAAACCACCTTTTTATTAACCTTTTTTTAAATCTATGGCAAAACAACTGCAAGCAGCATGACAGTACTGTTGCCTGTCAGTGTGTGTGGCCCGGGGCCTGTCAAATTTGTCCTGATGTGACCCATTAGACCAGAACAGGGAGGGAGGATGGACACGTAAGTGCCAGAAAAAGTCAAAAATGTTGTAGCTGTAACAGAAGACAAAGAAAACCAAATGGTCTGGATGCAGAGAAAGGGCAGAGTGGAGTAGTTTCACAGCTCACAGAGAGAGAGAGTAAGAGAGGGAGGGAGAGAGAGAGATCACATATCACAGTTCCCCTCTGACCCTCTCTCTTATGATCTCCTGCTACTTTTCAGGCCCAGGTATGGACCACACATCAGGCAACAAGTCTGTCACAGCAGGCAACAGGGCCGGCCATGACAGCTGACATGACCCTAGAACAAATGCTGCATTCAGGCGCTCCACTTTCATTTGTAAAGTGTGCATGTGTGTGTGTTTCTGCCTAGACCTCTTCGTGCTCCTCAGGCTTTTATTAAGTATGTGTAGGCTACTACTGAAGCCTGCCTGTGTTTGAGTCCTATCTGCCCTCCACACTTAACACAGACATTCTTAGTATCCTTAATGTCTCTCATCTCAAGTATCACCCACACAGAGGTTAGCCAGGTCTACGGCCATGGTCCATTTGGGGTTTAGCAGCATAAGACTGCTTTTCTATTAGGTTACTCCTCCTAGTATGCATGGGGTGTGAGGCAAAGTTGGAGTTTCAGGAAACAGGAACCAGTGTTGCACTGCTGATGAATTAATTGCAGAAAATTTAACAATTTAAAAGTAATAGGACTACTTACTCACTTAAAATGCCCTTATGCAACAGCCTATTTGCAGACAAATTCCTCGGGTAACTAATGTAACTCCTCCAGGTTCCACCATCAAACCGTTCATGTTATACAATTGTTTTACTTTCCAAGTCACTGTAAGTCTGTGACCAGACTTTGCAATTCTATAAAATGGGTGTGCATTTTCATCAGGGATAGAACAGATAGTCTGGCACAGGTTCATCTCTTTACAAGGTGCATGGGCTGGTCAGGCAAGCAGGAACTTAAAGTTTCCACCAACACCTGCGAAAATCAGACCAACACATGTTACTGGAACAACCAGTGCATTCTGGCAGATAGCATTTATTTTTGCAGGTGGTGGTGGAATATTATTGCTTCTGTATTCCCACAGGAACATGTTAGAGCTGATGCCCCCCATCAGCTCTAACCCCCCCCCACCCCCCACCCCCCCACCCACCACACACACACACACACACACACACACACGCACACCCGACCCCCACCCCACCTCCCTCTAAGGGAAGAAGGGAGGGAATAAGTTTAGTCCACAGCGTGGAGACATGAATACCCATTGAGCCAACAAGCCGGGCTTTCTGCAGCCTTCCTGAAAACAATAACCCTATAACCTACCCGCGACCCTTAGGAGGATAAGCGGTTTTCGAAAATGATGACTGAATGAATGAATGAATAATGGCCTAACAATAGCCCATTACTACTACTACTGCTACCATTAATAATAAAAATGACAGCAACAACAATCATAATAATAACTTTAATTTTGTTATTTGGGCTACAATAAAGTGGGGGAAATGAGAATAAATGAAAACAGGCAAATTGGAACAAGTGTTAGTCGGCCTACTTCACGATATCAAGACTGGCTACAGTTTTGGTAACTGGAATAGCCTGCATGTGATATATTTAAGCCCGTGCTCTAGTTTGCGCATACATGTTCAAATTGATTCCACTCTTTGTCTTGGTTAGGTTATATTTGTGCATTAATCTTTTATTTCAATGAATTCATTATTATTAATTAAATAATTATTTACTCGATGTCTCAAGATTCAACCAGCCCACCGTCACTGAAAGGTTTAACTGAGCTGTCAGGTCAGAGCCGATGGGCACGCAGGATGGCAGGCCTGGACCTGAGAGGGATCTCGACACTTTTTGAAAGACAGGGATGTTAAAACTTCAGAGTCGACCAGTTGCAAGGATCTTTGTCAATTAAGTCTTGGAGCTTTCCGGTGGCACTTCTACGAACAGGGGCTGGGCTGTTGTGACTGAGCAGGGATTCATGCACGCCTATTGTGCGTGCGCACTGCAGCACATTATGCGCAGGAGTGACTGCTGGAGCTAGAGCTTTTCAATAATAAATTCAGTTAGGCCAGATTTTAGAGGCAGAAAATGTAGGTGTGTCAGACATTTTGCAGCAGCCTACTGAAACCTTTTTTTAACCTTTGGAAATAACAAATTATAAAGAAACGCAAATGAATGTACAAACTAGCAATGTTATTCCACTTTTGCAATTAAAAAAGGTTTTGGTAACATATCTGATCGCGATAGTCCAGAAGCATAATAAAAGAAGAGCTATCAGTGCACAGAATCATAACAAGTGGCAATAACAGTAACACACTCTCTATCACCAGTTATCTCCCCGCTCCCTCTCCCCTGTTTCTCCCACACAAACGCACTCAAGACCCATGGTAAACCAAGAGAAGCTGCTGTGGCCTCTGCTTGGTCTGTGCATGATCGTACCAGGATAATACAGCTGAGATCGTAACAAGCAATCAGTCAGTCTGCATTTAAGCGTCTCTTTCTTGTGATCCCTGAGGACGTTCTCAGTGGGGTGCCTCAGAATAGCCTGTTATATTCTTTATTTCCGCAGTGCACTCACTGCAATTTAAAGACACTGGTTTGGCGTTTGGAGATGGCCAAACAAATAAACACGTATTTGCCAGTCGTGGCATCCGCAATTTTACGAGAAATATCTCTCGTAAAAGTGACTCGTAAAATCCCCCTCAGTCAGTTTAACTGACTGTTTGACTGACTGAGAGATATTTTCAGGGTTGAACTTTCCTTCTTGTGCCTGTCAATCGCCAGCGGTTCTGAAAAACTGCTGTCCTGGTCGGAATCGTGTCACATGAGAAAACGTTGATTTGTGAAAGACTTAACAATGTGTAATGTTAATCTGTCACGCTAACAAATATTGACAAAGTTGTGTGTGTGTGTGTGTGTGTGTCTTTATAAGTCCTCATTTTTTGTGCTTTATGTCTGTGGTTAGACTATAAGTATTACCGTAGCTTAAATAAATAGTGGTGAAAAGTGAAAGTGACTGAGTCAACCAACAACCAATATAGATAGATAGATAGATAGATAGCAATGGGCTAAACTCTTTCATAGCCTATTAACGCAGTCCTTCCTTTGTCTTAAACTTGGGAAATAAGGCCGAAAGTTAAAAATTCAGCTTGCTAAGAAAGCCATGCATGATGAACTAGCCGACAATAAAATCCTTAGCAGATTTTCATGATGCTGTTTTAATAGTTGATAGTTTGTCCTGTTGCAGGATCCATCCCCCCCGCCCCTCCTCCCCTCATACAGACAGGTGGCGGTCAATAAATGAGGCAGTCAAAACTCTTTCTCACTTTTATCAAAAAAAAAAAAAAAAAGCCAACTAAAGACATGTCTGTTTTGCATTCATTGATGATTACCTGGCCAGTTCGTTATATGCAGCTTCTTTTCATTCATTCATTCATTCATTCATTCATTCTTAGTTTGTAGTTGGCCAGTTGGTTTTGTTCACCCTCTTTAATGAGTAAAATGCAAAATTACAAGTTACAGTATTTTTGAACCGGTTGCCTTAGAAGCCCCAAATAAACTCACATAAAAGTCTGTATTCATATAGATTGAACAACGGGACTTTCTCACATTGTGGTAGGTAAGTTTTTTTTTTTCTTTTTCTTTTTTTTTCTTTTCTTTTCTTGGGGAGCCAAGTCTCATCTCCTGGGCGTAGACCTGCTTGCTTGTTTGGTTCGCGTGATTTGGAGACACTGGCCAATGATGTGGCGTTTGTGACCACCCCGGGCTCTCAGCCTGATGTTATAAAGAGTGGAAGAGGGAGGCTGGACTGCAGCAAGCTGCATCTCAGCTCCGTTTGGTTAGACTGCTCTATTTCACTCTGAGAAAGGACTAGCCGATATTGTCGAATTTGACTAGCTGTATTTAAAAAATATATATATATATGTACTATTTTTGCATCTAATTGCACTCTACGTTACACTGTCAAACGGAGAAGACAAACAATTCATTCAAAAGGTAAGTTAAGTCACATCGTTTCTACAAAAAAAAAAAAAAAAAAAAAAAAAAGCCATTTGCACTACATTTGCTACAGGCTGTAATCCAGAGCAACAGAATTAACTTAATTTTTTAATTTCTTAACAAGCTGCATGCTGAATAGTTTTCGACTTTATTATCCAAGTTTAAAACAAGGGAGGAGCTGCTGTAGGCTAATTGGCTGGGAAAGGATTTATCACTTCACCAATATTTTTTTTAACTGCCACTTTTACTTTTCCCCGCTATTTCGCTAGGCTACAAATACTTTATGGTAGGTCGACCTTCAGAAACACAGCACCGCACTTTTAACTAATTAACGCCATGTTGAGGATGATTCATAAAGCTGCAGGCTCCAAATGAGCAAGCAAATTTAGTAGGCCTATTGCTGTAGTCGGTATTTCGATTATTTTAATGGTGCGTTACTGTTTTGCTTTAAATGGATTATGATTAAATGAATATTTACTCAGTTGAATTAGGCGTTTGATGAAGGACCCTATCCAGTTAAGGGGTGAGGATCCGTGTGTCGTGGGGACTCTTGATCCAAGCAAAAACTACGCCAGGTGTTTTCAATCACTAGGCCTTCAAACAGACAGGACGAAGCAAACAGTCACCTGAGGCCTGTATCACGAAGCAAGCTCGGTTTTCCCTGGATTGCTCAGACCTATCCGGTTACACTAATCGAGACCATGGTGATCAGGGATAACCGGCATCACGACGCTGGTTATCAACTCGCTCATTCGATCCAGGTTTTCCTCATGAAGAGCCGTGGACGCGCACGTAGCCTGTAGGGGCGGGTTCCGAGGCAGCAGACCAATCACAAACATGAGCGACAAGGAAAAACGCACAGCGTATTATACTGGGAAAGTATGAGGAGGAAAAACAAAATTTACACTCTAAATCGAACACCGCGACTGCCGCCAAGAGAAAGCAGAATCATTGGCAACGAATTGCCGACTGCATAAATGCGCAAGTTACACATCAATGGCTCAAGTCCACATCTGACGCTGAAACAGATGAAATCACTGCACAGAGGTGTTGCGTGTATGACAGGTATAGTTTAATTCCTCCAGGTGTGACCCCTCAGGTTGAAAGAACGTGGGAGCAAGTAAAAATTAAACACAAGAACATCATTGCATTTGGTAGCCTAAGTTTGCCATTTTATTATAGCCTGTTATGCATAAATAAAATTAAAAATAAATAAAGCCGACGCCAAAATTCAATCACGTCAGTAGGCGACATCAAGTTGATAGCCTGAATAAAATCAGATACTGAGCTGCGTTAGAACTTAGCAGGAACAAAAGGCAATTATAAAGGCCTTCTCGCCCTCTTGAATGAAGGGTAGAAATGATCCTTTTTCACATTGGCATCAGCGAGCAGTCAGTTCGGCCCATTCTCTCACCCAGGAATAATTTGCCCCCCAAAATATTTAGAGCTAATTAATTGTGCCATTTTAAATGTCCCTAAAATGTTGTGAAAACGCCTCTAAAAATACTTTTAATTAGCTATCACATTTCATTTAATGATTTCTCATGTCTGTTTTCCTCTCCTACAAACTGTCAGCTCTGTATAGCAGGCAGCTTTTAGCCAGGCTGAAGTGCTGTTTCACATTAGTATTACATCCTTTTTCTCATACAGATAGTCGTCGGCAAAATCTAACGCCTTAATCCCGTTTCGTGATATAAGCCTCAGGTGTGAGTTTTGGCTGTAATGAAACCATGCAGCCTCTCTACCACCCAGGACACAGTCGCCCGAAAGTCTATTGACGTTATATGGTTTACCTCTGGGGTTAATGAGTTGTGAAGACATGGCCGAATTGCATTCACGCTGCCAGGCCTATTCCTGACAGGGTTTACGACTTTATGACAGACTGGGATGTTAAAACTTCTCAGATGGGCATTTCCAAAGCATCCCCATCAGTGAGTCATGCACACGTTTATATACTCTGGCTGCTTGATTATATATTTATTTCCTCTCTCTCTTCCAGATGGAACACGGTGACTGCAATCAGGACCAAATGTAAGTGCAGCAGAAATGTAAGGCCGATGTTACACACTGCAACTTCCATGCAATTAGTTGCATGCTGTAAATGTGGAACATTCCAAATTATAGAGCAAGCCCACTTCATGATGATCATTGGACTCAGTTGTATGCAACCAAATTGCATGAAAAGGTTTCAGATGTAATGCCTAGGCTTGAAGAACTGTAGTACTATAGCCTCCTTTTTAGAGGCATAGATTATGTGCAAGAGTGGCTGATTCAGGCCCCCAGCCCACAGACATGCATGTCATGAAACCCTTTAGGATCACAGCTGTGCATTCACAGTTGCAGGAATCACAGTAAACAAATAGCTTCAGGTCATTCCTGCAGAGGGGTGCCTTTGAGTCCCTATTACATAACTATAGTTTGTGTAAAATGATGCCAGTTCTTCATGCATAGTCTACTGTGAACATGTAATGATATGTAGCCCTGAATAAATAAAATAGGATTATTATTCGGCCTTCCTAGTTCCCTCACATCACTTAAAATGTATTCTCATTAATGACCTATTAATGTGTAAATTGAAGAAATTGGCTTGCATTCCCCATTCTCCGTGCCATCCTGTTGCCAGTACAACTTCCTTTCAAATCTTGGAACATTCTCCCAAGTTACATGAGTTCCATAAAGTAACAAAGTTTTCTTCCTGAAAAGTGAAGTAAGCCTTGAATTTTACTCTTTTCTTCGGTGTTTTCTCTTCTTTGCCTTGTTATGTTAATTTGTAGGTGGATGAATGGGAGTGGGGGGTGTATGGCTGTATGCAAGTTGACAAGGCATTCTATGCAGCCTGTGTGTGTGTGCGCGCACGCGTTCGTGTTGGCGGGAGAGAGGCATAAAGGTCATCTTTATTTATCCTACACAGGGACCCCGGTGTTTTGTGATACAGGCCTGCATGCCTTGCACTGTTGCATGGTGACTACCCCAACTCAGATTACTAAGATTCTGCTGCATCAGTATAAGGGAGAAATAACATGTGTGTATAATTGTCGAAATGTTATCTTTAAATTCTTGTTAAATGTTCACTATGTGACCCTGTTGCTCACCCCATGGAGAGTAGTCTAGTGGTGTCCCTGAGTATCATATTATCCCTGTTTCACTTTCTTCGTTACCTGCTTTTTAATAGGGTGGACACTTAAATACTTGAAGACTCCATTAAGGTGGTATCTGAGGGTTGTGTATAAATTAAATATTTTCAAATGGAAAAATCAGTTATTTCGCTATTTATTTGTTGATAGGGTATGTCACTTAAGATGTCTATTCTTCACATCAGAACTTTATACTTAATTATTTTTAAATCAATATATACATGAATATGAATGGTTTCATGTACCTCTCTTTGATTAAATATTTCAATGATTATGGTTGTTTAAAACATTTTTAGCATTGATATTATCTTTTGTTTAATATTTAATGTCTAATAATTGTTTGGTCAATTAAAGGAACAGGAATAGTGAGGAAATTATTTTTAAAACTGGGACAAAATTGTTAATTATTGAATAGAGCAAAACTTCATAAAATGTGTGTCTTACAAAATCCATTTTGTGCTTTACTATTACATCTGTCTGAGATGATAGTTACATATATGGCATTCACGCTTGACCGGACTGTATTCTATAGATTTATTTATTTACTGAAACTTGGCCCAGAGTGCAACCCATTGTAGGAATGACTCAAGCAGTACGTGGATTATCACAAGCACTGCTGTTTTTTGAAAGTTCACATTTTCAGAAGACTGTGTGAATGAAGGGAAATTGCCTTGCCCACTTGGCCTTACCACTATGCAATGTTGAGAATACCTAACTGACTTTGAAGTGACTTTTTTTCTTTTTTTACATTTTAAATCAGCATTAAGCAACTCCAGAACTTAACAATTTCTGCTTTATGGGGAGTTTTATAGCCCTAATTATAGAAACAAATGCCAAGTCACCAGTCCCAACCATTTCACCATTTACACATCTTTTCCCTCTTTGTCAAATTATGGCCTGGAATGTATCTCTCCCCGCTCCTCCCCCTACAATATAAAGCTGCCACTCCCCCCCTCCTGCTTCACCTCCTGCCCTCTTTAACTGCAATCAAAGTGTCTCTGGAGCCAGACATCCTGCTGATAATCCTGTCCCAATTTCAAATTGGTCACGCGACTGCAGTCGGCACTCCCAAGACAGAAATGGTTAATTCATAGCAGTTGTTTACCTTGTAGCTGCAAGTCTGCAGCATCACCACATTTTGGAGGTCAGAGACAAGATAATTAAAGTATTTTTTTTTTTTCATGTTAACTTCTGGTTTTGTACAATGAGGCTCCAGTGGACCCAGAAGCAGTCTGACTCTGTTTAGAGTTTGAGCTTTCAACGTTAGGGCTGCTTGATAATGAAGAATCATAAGGATAATTATTTTGATCAATATTGATCATGTATTTAACACAATTACTCTCTGACTTCAGAATCGTCTTTTGAAAAGTGGATTTTCTTGAATTTGAAATACAAACATGCCACTGTGGGAGGGGCGAAAGCACACTGCTGCAAAGGAGAGGAGTGTGCTGGATTTACAAATGTAGAACAGATCCACACACCAGATAGCTCCCATACAGATGTTATTTGCTAATTGTGATGTTTTGAGCAACAAGACTGTTCCTCAGACTTGACAACACAAGACAAAATGAGAGCATCATTGCAAAACAGAATACACAATAATCATATCGATTATCATGTTTTCATAATTGTCTGAAGACGAAATCACAATTGAAAATAAAATTTGATTAATTGCCCAGAACTACTCAACACACACTAGTAGTCAGACATTGCTTAGTGCAGTCTTGAGCCCCAAAGATTGTAGGATTCTCTCAACCCATAGAGAAGCATCTAATCCAACTTAAAACATGAATGTAAACAAAAATTGGAGTACCAAAGTTTTTACATGACAGCTGGGGTATCAAACAAACCTTTTAGCAATCAAACTATGACAGTGTGTGATTTTGGATAAGTGAGTGGGAGAAACATGAACAATCTCACATTTGGTATTAATTTGCATTTTTGAGTTGGCTACATAAACTCATTACACCCAACAGGCAAAACAAGCCCATTTTAACTAGGTGCAAGACTGCCTATAACATTCTTTTCTCCCAAGTAAATCTTACGCAGGCATCTGTTGGTCTAGCTATCATGTCTGACATTTGACCTCTTGAGCTCTAACATCACTTTGTCATTATGTTTTTGAAGATCACCTGAAATGGATTTGGAGACTGCTTTGAAGGACTGCTCCTCTGCCCTTGATCTTTTCCTTAACAACAGGTTCTCTGACTCACTGGCTCTCTTAGCACCATGGTATGTCACTGATAACGAGATTTGTCCTTGGACTTTGAATCAGTGCATGGAACTTTTTTCAGGATTTAATCCTATTATTTATGGCAATCGATAATGATTACCTTGACTGGTTTCAACACTGAGTATCTGTTCTTTGTTTTTTGACAGTCTTTTGCAATTTTCTCCCTCAGGAAGGGCCAGAGTATGTACCATGCAGTGGGCTACAGCAGCATGTTGGTAATGCAAGCAGGCATGACCTTTGACCCAAAGGATATGGATACTGCCATGGCATCATTGAGGGAATCTTTACAGACATGTCAGAGGTGTGATTTTTTTTTTTTTTTTTTTTTTTTAATTGTGTTAAGGGCTGTCATGGTGAAGGAATTTCCTCTGCGATAATCTAAGGTGGATTAACAGCATGGTTTGCAGTGGTAGTGGCTCTTATTTTTATTATTATTTGGTGCCAAATTTATGTATTTTTTTTTTTTTTTTTTTTTAGTGCAATATAAATCAGCTTTATTGTTAGGTTATTATTAGGTTAGTCATGTGACCATTTTGGTCGTAATCTAGGAGCTCTGCCTTGACTAATGCTCTGGAAAACCACAGGTCAGGTCAGCTCTGGTTTCATGGGCACTGGAGTTACAAAATTCAAGTGACATACAAAGCTGAATGTGAAGATAATTTTTAGCCAAGCTGGAAAAACAACTACTACTTCTAAAATTTGTTACATTAACAGATTTCGTAAAAAGCCTGGATTTGTGGAGACCATTACCAGCCTGTGGTATCGACAACCAGCAGAAAACCTGACAGAAGGTGAGTGAAAATCTTATACCAACAGACTGTCCGGTCTGTCTAGAGTACATCTGTCATCACTTCATGTAATGGTGGACTGAGGTCTGGGTATGACCATGGATACAATGTAAGTTGCAGAGAAAAACAAGTGTTGTGGCACAATTAGTCCTGCCTGTGCACTGCATTTGCAAAGTTCGGGCTTGCAAAGAAACACAGGCAGTTCATATGAAAAGCAGTTTGTCACAAAGTTTGCGTTTGAACGAGATGGTCTTATCCCAGGGGCATACAAAAATATAAATGTTTTTCCCATTATGCCAGTATCCTGTTGAGTTGTGCCCTGTACTACTGTATACATAAAATAACTAGCATGTATGACTTCCCAGAGGCACTGTAGCATCGCCAATGCCAATTTGCAAATCAAAGTGACATTTTTTACTAAATGTTGATAATTTGTTCACTAAAACCAACTACTTCAGTTATTATTTAGGTCTCAAAATAATGAGAAAGTATTAGAAAAACTGGTCATCCAGCATGTGGTGTTTCAATCTTAACAGAGGAGATGCATGCTGAGCTGTGCTACGCTGAGGTTCTTCTGCAGAAGGCAGCTCTCACTTTCCTGGATGAGACTATAATCGGCTTCATCAAAGGAGGGATGGGAATGCGAAACAGTTATCAAATTTTCAAGTAAGAAGCTTTTCTGTTGGACCAATAACTTATTAAGGAGGCAGTAAGGGAAAAAAGAGGTCTAATGTAACATTGTGTGGTGTTTCTTTTAACTAGGGAATGCCAAGCCATGGCAAACATGGCAAAGGACACGCAGAAGCAAAAGAGCACTCACATGCATTTCAGGTGTGGCGTTAACATGGGCATTGGATCATTTAATCTGGTGAGAACTGGGTCTTTGATTTGTCCTGCAGCACTGCAGAGTGCTGTGTAATATGGCCCCAAGGTATAAAATAATAGGGCTGAGCAGTATTGATACACAGATGTGATATTTTCCCTCCTCCCCCAAATCATCAGATGCTGTCTCTACTTCCGGCCAGAGTCCTCAGGTTGATGGAGTTCTTGGGCTTCTCTGGAGACAGGGTAGGTACTATCATTCCACATTACAATATGCACTGACACAGTAGACATGGGTAACTGCCTTTTAAAGTACTGGTATTGTTTGATTTGAATGTTGAGTTACTGCTTGCTGTGCACAAATTTCCATCAGCCGATCATCTCTTATAGGAGGTGGGCTTGTCGGAGCTGAGAGAGGGGGCTGCCAGCAACGGCCTGCGCTCCATCCTCAGCACCGTGACTCTGGTGATGTTCCACCTCTACATTTCTGTGATACTGGGTAAGAACATGAGGCAGTAGAGTTCTAAGTTTTCTACCAATTTCAAAGCATCCTTTCACTACTTTGTAACTTCAAGCAGCTTTTTTTTGTAATGAACACAAAATTGGTTTTGGTTTTTTGTAATGAACACAAAATTGGTTTTGTCTCCTTTTCTCACCCAAGGCACTGGTGAAGGTAATGTTACTGAGGCTGAAGCCCTGCTGGAGCCATACTTTAAGAAGTTTCCAAATGTAAGCCTTGCTTTTTCACATAATTTTATATTTGGTAATTGGAGGGCCAGTCTTATGTTACTACATACATGCATACAGTATTTTTTTTAACTGAAACATAGATGATAATGCATCTAGATGATGCCTGTGAAAATGGCCATAACAATGTCTAGATGTTAATTTGGAGTATTTTAGCCAGTGTTGTGGGAACAAGTTTTTGGGTTGTGTTGAGTATCGGCTGGAGTTATCCAAGTGTGTTTGAGCTTTAAGTTTCTTATTTGGGCCTCCAAATGTTTGTGCGGCCCTGTCATGGATGTAACTGTGCCCTGTGTGTGCATCTGTTTGAATTTGCAAGCAGCACTTGAATATACCCCAATGATCTGTGTGGGCAGTGATTCAGCCATGAAACAGTCTCCCAACTGAGATACTAGTGTGAAAGTCATGCTGTACGCCATAAAAATTGCATGTGTCCATGTACACAAGTCAGTAGATGGGCATGGTTTCATAAATGAGCGTGATACTGAATGAGAAAGAAGTTTTGTGTTTTGCAGACCTGTTTTCCCAAGTGTGCCTTCATAGAGTAGTAAAGTGTTTTTCCTCTGATTTGTCTGCTTTTATATTTTATCCATAGGGAGCCCTCATGCTTTTCTACATTGCAAGAATTGCTTTGCTCAAAGGAAACTTCACATTTGTGAGTAATATTGTAGTGAACAGTGTCTTTGTCAGCTCTTTGTCTTTTTTTTTTTTTTTTTTAAGTGAACATAGAACATATCAGAACATATTTCCGCAAATGTTGTAAAAAATCAAAGCCTCTGAGCCTGCATTTCCTCATAGGCCCAGGAGAAATACCTAGCATGCATTGCAGCACAGCAAGAGTGGCGACAGATTCACCACCTTTGCTACTGGGAGCTGATGTGGGCCCACTCATTTGAGCAAGACTGGAGGGAGGCATATCGTTACGCTGACCTGCTCGCCAAAGAAAGCAAGTGGTCCCAGGTATGTAATTTTTTTTTTTTTTTTAAACGTAGAAAAAATGCTGATGTGTTACACCTTTTATATCATAACATGTTGTTCTTTTCATACAGGCTGTCTACGTATTCCAGAAAGCTGCCATTTTGAGCATGCTCCCAGAGGAAGAAGTGAAAAAAATGGGGGAAGATGTGGTGGAGTTATTCAGGTGCACAAGGGACAGCATATATTGAGTTAATTTTTATTGTGTAACTGTTGTGCAATAAATATGAACTGTTTGGTTTGTAGGCAAGTGGATAACCTCAGACTGAGGATTGCTGGGAAGTCCATTCCAACAGAGAAATTTGCAGCAAAGAAGGCACAGCGATACCTTTCCCCTAACCCTGTGAAGCTAGTTGTCCCTGCTTTGGTGAGGATGCACTTTTTTTTTTTTTTTATTTCGTGAATTTACAATATGATGATATCAAGCCAATAAGTGCTTTTTTCTTTAAATTTGATTATATAAGCAAATGTTCTTACCTCCCAGGAAATGATGTATGTGTGGAACGGCTTCACAATAGTCGGCAAAAGACCAGAGCTGACTCAGAACATCTTGTCCACCATAGAGAAAGCAGAGGAGCAACTCAGAAATGATCCAAGTGGGCTTTTTTTGTTCTGTGGCAAAGATAATGTTGTGCTCCTCCTGTAAATGTAGAATTTCAGTAAATTTTTCAAATGAAGGTAATTGCTTTCTCCTTTGTGTGTAGATCCATCAGAGTATCACCAGGATGACCACTGTCTTATCCAGCTGCTGAAGGGACTGTGTCTGAGACAGCTTGGGCGTCTTGTCCAGGCTGAACTCTGCTTCACCAATGTCATTTCCAGGTGAGAAGACTAAACCCAGTGTCATGGGACTATTCACTGTCACTGGGATGCAGGGCAAGTTGACTCAAAGCACTTCATTTGCATAAAAACTATTTAAAATGAGATGTCTAAACACATCAGATTTTAACAGAATCAGTCATTTTGTCATAGCTGTATTACATCAATCACAAGTAGAATGGTCAATGAAAGACTACTTCATATAGAAAAAATATAGGAGTAAAAAAGTCACTGTGTGTATATAGGGAGAGAGATATACATGTATGTGTAAAATAAATAAATCTTTTCTTTCAGTGAAAGTGATATAAAGTATGACAACTATCTGGTGCCATTTACCACATATGAGCTAGGCCTGCTTCACAAGGAGAAAGGTGATTATAAGAAGGCCATCTCCCTGCTTGAAAATGCCAAGTAAGTGCTCTTTCTTGGCTTCTGCGAGTCAACCATGAGTCAGTACCATAGGAAACATGCATGCATACATAGCTTTAGGTCAAGGTGCATATATTCCGCCATGCATACTGGTGGGACTAATAATGGCCTGACTTATAGGATGAACTACAAAGAGTACAACATGGAGTCAAGGCTACACTTCCGCATCCATGCAGCTCTAGAGTCCATGGAGTCTTCATTTTCTGCCAAACCTCACCCTTCACGGACACCAGCCTAAGAGACTGCCTGGAGCCCCAAGCATAATGTGGAAGAAATGGATACAAGTCGTATTTTATGTGCCTCACTGCCTTCAACTATTCTGTTTATGCAAACTAGAAAACTTCTACAGCTAGATCTTAAAATGTCTCTTTAGCTCCATTATAGGATGCATCTAGACTTGTTTTAATACTCTTGCTATAGTAGAGCAGGGCTCACTCATCTCTTAATATCATCCCTGTGAAATGATTATTTGTAATTGTTAATAACTTGGTTTTCTGTATTAAAACTGTTAAAGTATTATTAAAAGATGTTTTCTGTATTTTGTCACTTGTCACACAAGTGACAAAATTTAATCAAGACTAAGGGAGGATATTCCAGTTCCTTGTTGAGGAGGGGGGAACCTGAGACTCTACAGAGAGGCCTATTGATGTATTGCTGATCACCAAAATCACAGATCTAACAGCCCTTTATTTGACCATAACCATGAATGATGTCATACCTTTTATAGTTTTGTGATCAAAAGCTGTGTACAAACACTTCTGATTGCTAATCCATTGTTTCTGGGTTGAGTCAATTTCTTTCTAATGCATATAGGAAATTGTCATTACCATTACATCAAAGATAACTCTTCAGGGTCATACCAACCTGTTTAAAGAATTATATTGACCAGCGATCTTTCTAAATGGCCAGTACACTTGGTGGCAATGGTACACTATATGGGTGTTTTTATAGCAAGTGTGGAATAAATTTACCTTTTACATTCATGTATTCAATAAATTTGCAACTGGTCTAATTAGTAGCTTCATGAGAACAAGTCTGAGAATGAGTACAGTTCTAAAAGCATAAATACTGAATTGAATTACTCAATTACATCAAAATATTTTAGCATCTCTCAAAACAAAATATATGGGGGCAGGCATGAAAGCATGTGTCCCCCACAAACAATAAATAGCGAAGCGGACAAAATGCAGTCTGTAAACATGTTTTATATTCTACAGGGTGGTACGTGTATAAATCAGCAGGAAATTACTGCTATGACAGAGCCTTGAAATAATCAGTGACAAGATGATGAGGTACACAATCTTTATTAGTCACACAATGAAAGGTAACAACTCAGTCACTCCAGGACAGTTAAGGTTCCAGTTAATTCACATATGTACATAGACTATTAAGGTATGCTTCACGGCACACTAATTGAAAATCCACCCCCCACAGAGCACATCAGCTTCACGGCGGCTTCAGCACTCTCTATGCCCGGCCCTATCTTACTACAAGAGGTAGCAGACCCCCCCTCCTACCACAGGAACAACTCACCTGGCTACCTGTCTTCACCGCCGGCACCTCTAAATCACTGCGAACGGCACCCTTCCACAACCTACCAGAGTGCCGAGCCGCAGTCTTGTGCTCCAACCACGAAATGCAGCCTCTGCTTGTCTTTTATTGTTCATCTCTCCCGCACCCACAATCAGTCACACCTGAATCAGTTCAGTCATTAGGGAGTCCCGGCTGATGACATCACTAGCCAGTGCGTCCACAGCTCGCTCTCAACACAATATTTACATAAAACACCCCGATGGATCAGGTTAATTTCATTTGAACAACAGATTTCCCGAGCATTTATATGGGCTACGCAAACTTCAGTCCACATGATAAAAATGAATCCACGGACCACCAGAGTAACGTTTGACTGTTTAATTAAATCAACTTAAAATTACTCAACACAAAAATGTACATCGTTTCACATGGGCTGTATCTTCTAGAGACAGTGGCGTAATTTCACTTTTTTACCCGTGGGTTATTGATCAAAAGGGCCCCCTGTCAAATTCTTAACCCAGACCTCAGAGGTAAATAAAAACTTTTTGGGAAAAACAATGCGCGCAAAGACGCACAGTGGAGAGGTGCGCCTTTTTCAATTATTGCCCTACAAGAAAGAGCGCAGCATTCATTTCAGGTTGTGTGAGCATGATACATTTATAGACTAGCAAAATGATTTTCAGCCACTTCATCCTGCATGGTTGGTAGCCGACAAGTATTAGGCTGAACAGAGTTATATAATTTCAACCCCACCTTTCGGGGGCTTTTGCTAATCACATTTTCAGGCTATTAGCCTATCAATTTACCTCTGAAATAAAGACGACAGTTTTCACAGATGTGTTGATTTATTAAATTTTCATTTCAATGTACAGATGCAAACAAATTGACAAATTAATTAAATCAATGGCCTAGGCAACTTATAAAGAATAAACAAATTAATAACGATTAATAGGCTAATTAATAACTGATAACATTAACACATTAATAACAAGAACAAAGTTATAGCCTGCACATCTCCGTGGAAAATCCCACAGGTACTGTCCATGGTGCTGAATCCGCTGCGGCACTTTATTATGGAAAGTAAAAAGCTCCATATAATTCACGGAGGATCTTGTTTAGGTCTTCTTTACTTACAGTTGAGAAATCAGATGTTTGTGTTTTTCAGATAGTCTTGTAGACATTTGACGGCCCAAGACGTTGACCGGGCTGTACCGGCTTCATTTCCTGACCTCTCCAGCTGATCCAGTTCTGCACTCGTCACTCTCGCGTATCTCTCCTTTTTCTCTTCTGTCTTGTCTTCCTCGTTCAGCCATTCATCCAAACTTAGGTCGCCAAAGAAATCAAAACCGACAACAAAACGGTCCATTATGCAGGCGAACAAAGTTGACAGCGGCTTTTGCTGCGGGTTTCGGTGAAACGTTTCGTGTTGTTCGTCCATGGAAACCACACAGACTCGGGCAATAAGACGGAGTAGCCTAATATTTTCAGTGATTGATTCAGTATTTTTCATTTGAGCATGGCTAACCGTACTGTCATGCTCATTTGAGGATATTCGAAACGTCTGATTGATCAATCAGATTGCTCGGTCAGATCTACGTGTTGTGTAATTTTTAAAAATCTCACGTACCCCCTGGAGTTCCTTCAAGTACTTCAAGTATGATGAATCATTTTTGACAGCGTTATTTAGGTAAGACAAAAAGGAAGTCACAAATATTAACGTTAAATTGTGAAATTATTTATTTTTTTCAGCAAGGGCCCAGGGGGAGCCCCAGGTCAGGCAAAGGGGCCCATGGTCATAAAACCCATGGGCCTATGGCAAATTACGCTACAGCAGGGAAGTCTACCAACCACAAGATATCCAGAACTTAAATATGATCGGATGGAGATAGCAGATTTCCTCTACACATGGAAGAAGAACTCAAGAAGGCCCAAAAGCCCAAAAGACAGCCCCAAGCTTTAAGCACCCTGGAGGAGTCCTTTGATTATTTCCACATGCCGAGGCACTGTCCTCTACAGGATTCAAGGGTTGAAGTGCATCAAGATAATGCATCATGACAGTCTTAAACATTAACAGTGAATTGGTTCCTGCTTGTGTAACCCATATGACAAAATATGGTTCCTGAACATTGTGTCAATTATGAGTGTAATTTCATGCCCCACCAGAGAGTGGCGCCACACTCTGTATCTCGCTCTGGTCTGAAGCTTTGCAGTCTGCTCTGCGCGCTCCCTCTGCTGTTTTTTCTGGTTGACTCAATGCAGTGAATGCACGAACCGAAAGAGCTGAAGAGATCCCGATATGCAAATATGACAAACAAGTCATAATTCCATAATAAATCCGCTCATACCAACTACTAATACGTTGTTGTTTATCAGGAGCTGAATGCGGCATTAGTCCAGTCATTTTATGAAAAAACCTAGGACAAATTGCAAGAGAAAAAAAACTCAACTGATTTTGTATCCTCAGTTTGTCCTGAGTGAGGGGAAGAAAGTCCCAAGGATTTTGAAAATCACCTATTTATGACCACATATTACAAAAAAAAAAGAAAAAAAAAAACTTTCAGATATCACTATAAAAATTCACAATACAAATACAAAATCAGTTGAGTTTGCTTCTCTTGCAATTTGTCCTTGGTTGACCCCAATTTTGGCCTAAAATTACTGGACTACATGTGCAGCAGTGCCGTCGCTCTTGTTCTCTAATGTTCGCTCCCTCGACAACAAGGACACCCGCAGGAGAGAGACTGCTGTGTGCTTGCTTTTGCGAAGACATGGCTCCATGGAAACATCCCATCCCTGCAGGAGTAGAGCACTGAACATTGTCAGAGACCCCTGCACCAGTGCCAAGACCCAGCTACGCAGCTAACTGAAGGCAGCTCTGTCTCGTTGGCACCAGAGCTGCCATTACAAAAAGAAAGTGATGAACATCCAGTGAAGACAGGAGCTTCTCAAGACTCCTGTGATCAAGAGGAAACACCTCAGCATGAAGCACCAAGATGAGATGTCAGCAGAAGAAAAGACAAGAGATTGGAGACATTTGAGAAATAACTGCTAAAACTTCCAGAGGATGCATGATTCATAAGCCATAGAGGTTCAGGAACTAATTATTAAAAGAGACTTTTTAGTTCGACTGCAGTTTTCTTAACTCACCTTTAAGTTAAGTTAGAGTCACCACCACCACCACTCTTATATTAGGTGTTGCTAGTTGTAGCATGTTGATTGGTTGATATGTGACATGATCATGCATAGTACTAGTTAGCTGCTCCACAAGGTAAAATAATTGCCATCACTGAATTTAACAGCCGTATATTCTGTACTACTCAAATGCCGAAGTTAAATAAAGTTCATAAAACGGCAGATCCCTAAAGTGGCTTGTATGCAGGGCTGTCGTGTGAAATTATATTCCACCCATGCACATCCAGACGAAGTGGCCTTGCTCACGTCATAAAGGTCCAAACAGGACAATATAGATCATGTGGGAAACTTTCTACCAAATGTATGATGACCACAGGTATCATAGATCAGACTCTGCGCATGAGAATACAATACAAACTGCCCTACAATGCATACTGTCAGAAAAACTACACTTAAATCATTAGGAGTTCAGTAATAGAATGTGGCAGAATGGGAAAAATTAAAGGGGAGTTGGTACTTGACAATATAGGAGACAGTGGACAAAGAAAGAAACAACTTTGCCTACAAAAGGAAAGATTCAGCTGTCAAAACCAGGATGAGGCTAGGGCATTGTGGGGTGAGAAGGGTGGCTCTGAATGGGAAACACTCGGCTGGTTAATGTGAGTGTGGAGGATCCTCATTCAGTGCAATGATTACTCGTTTCAGATAATCTGTTCAAAGACCTGGGAGCAGCTGGAGACTGCTCAAAGCCAATACCTGGACTAAAATTAAGAAAGTGATGGAATATCGGCATTGCATTAGACGAATAAAATACAGGGCACAGCCTAATATAACAAACAGAATATACAACGAAATAAAACAGCTCAGAGAAACATCGATAACAAACAGCAGAGGGCAACAATATGCCATTGTAGCGTCTGGTCTGCCCAATCCACAGAGGAAGAAGACAGATGATCAGCTGACTGAGCCGGGGGAGGAAGAGGAAGAAAGATGGAAGGGAACAGAGACGAAGCAGAAAAATGTATAAATATAGCAACGAAAGCCTTTGAAGTCGGAGATAAAGAGAAGGCTCTTAAGTTCCTCAATAAGGCAGAGAAGCTGTATCCAACTGACAGAGCCAAAGGTAATGATTTTTTTTTTGGCTTACGTCAGGCAGAGCTAGCTGGAGAGTGGCGGACGAGCAGACTACCCCCTGCTGTACATGACCAGTTGCTAGCAACCGTCGTAACGTTGGTTATAAATGGATAACGAATGTCGTGTTAGCGCAGCCCTGTCTGTCTGTTACGTGCATCTGTCTTTCGTACTTAAAAGCAGGCCGCTGACTGTAACAAATGTCTGTCTCCTATGAACGACAGTCGCTAGTAAATACTGGCATTTGTCACAGCGCATTGACGCTCACATCTTAGGCCTGACGTTTCGTTAGTTAGCCAGCGTAGGCTAACGGACCCTTGATTTTATGTTAGCCTGTAATGCTAACTAAATGCTATCTGTCAACAGCTTATCTGAACCAGAATGGCAAGAGGGACAGCTAACGCTTCTTTTTTTCAGCTAGCTATATCTTTTAAATATGTATACTGTGTCCACCAGGCCGACGTCAAGCGTTATTCTGCATCTCACTCTCTGTAAAGCAAAATGTGATGTCCCCAGTCGTAGGCCCAGGCCTCAGCATGTATTGAACTGGACGTTAACTCTCAGGGAAATGTAAAGCTGGCTGTCGCTTCGCCCATTGTGTAGTTTGGCAGCATAAGGCCCGGTTTTTGTAGAGAGCGGCTGAATGGGGTTATCAGCCATAGATGAAAGGCTAAGTGGAGCATGGAAGAGGATGTGCAGGGGGTTGAACAGGGCTCGCCAGGCCACGCAGCCCATCGCCAATCCCTTAATTGAATGATTGACCCAGAGCCTACAGGTTGAAGTGTAGCATTAGTCGAGGCTAATCCGTGGCTCACTACTTTCTGAGTCAGTAGAGTAGACTCAGTTAAAAACAGGATGGGATTGACTGGGACTGATGATTTAAAATGTTTTGAAATGCACTGCATGGATGAAAGGCTTTGCATTAACACATTTTTATATGTCATATTTTTTTTCTTATAAAGCATTAGTGGAGATGACAGGCTTGAGTATCATGCTGATCATGCATCATGCTAACACTTGTTCTAATAGATTATCAAAGCATGAGTGCAGCTTGAAAAATAAATGTGGGGTTAGCCAGTGACAAGACAAGAAAAGAAGACAAACTACTATCATGTAAGTGTTTCAGACATGTCAGTATTGATCACAGAATGTGCTAACCTGTAATTTGAGTTCCTCCATTAGACGCTTTGGACTGTTTTTATGGTGTAGCTGCAATAAGTGATGGTACCTCCCCTAGGTGGTAGGCAGACCCTTGTCATGATTGTCAAGGCTTTGAATTTGTTCTTATTTTTTTTTTTTAACCTCATGGTATGTAACCTAATGGAATGACTGTCAGTTTGCCTGGAGATGCAGGTGACCTCTGAACAACATGATGGTCTGCTAGCTTTGGATGAGTTGAAGGGCATCAGACTGTTACTAATGTACATTGTCCATATTATATCTCCTTATACATGTAATAAGAATTGTTCACATATAAGACATCTGATGGCTTGACAGAGGTCAGAAGACCAAAACACTGACAGAGACAAAATAAAGATGCATGGCCTCCTGTGTTTTTGTGTGTGCAGGAGTATTTGTCTTCTTAAAAATAATTATAAGGGACCTTACACCCAGTACCATGGCTAGAGAAGGTTTTTGTATAGTGCTTCTTGTTTGTTGCTCAAAACTATTTTTCATATCAAATCATTATCAAAGTAATTTGATTAAAATGTAATAATTAAAAAAGAAACATCTCAGGCAAATGGACACCTCTTTGTAAGGTTTACTTAAGTATACACACCAGTAACTCAGTTCTGTCAGATTTCACATCTGTTTGTCTGGTAAGGTAGCCTTATAATTTTGTCATATTTAAGTCACAAAGTAGCTGTGAACTAGAGAAGTGTATGTTTAAAAAAAACGATTAAAAAATTTGCTCTGTGTGTTCAAATGAAATTGGACTGTCAGATATTGCTGTTTCGGTACCCACAGAGGTGATGAGTTGTCACTTAAGTGCACTGTGCTAATTTTCTTTAATAAATCAATTTGTTTTGAGTCAGTTTATCACCCTGAAATCAGATGATATGTCATATGGGGGGCGGCGTGGCTCAGGAGGTAGAATGGTCGTCCGGTAACTGGAGGGTTCCCGGTTCGATCTCAGGCTCCTCCAGAGTGTGTCGAAGTGTCCTTGAGCAAGATGAACCCCTCACCACTCCTGATGGACAGCTGGCACCTTGCATGGCAGCCTCTGCCGTCAGTGTGTGAATGTGTGTGTGAATGGGTGAATGTGAGGCAATTGTAAAGCGCTTTGAGTGGTCAGTAGACTAGAATAGTGCTATAGAAATGCAGTCCATTTACCATATGTTTTATTAATCTACCCAGGTGTGATGCAGTAGATTGAAATTTAAGCTCTATTTATACATATTCAATCCAGTTTGTAGAGTATTGCCGGGTATCATGATACAATTGTATCATGACCCCTGTATTGTGATATATACCATATTGCCAGGTCTTTGCCAATTCCCAGTCTTAATGCTAAGTCAGACTTTCTTTCATAAATAAAGTTTGAAAGAAACTAGTCTATCAAAATACACTTGGCCACTGTCAGTTTGTATTTGGCAGATGAGAGGAGAGGAGATCCCACCCTGGTCAAGATCGCTGTTTATAATCTGTTAGTGGCAGACAGGTTGATACTCGTATATTACAGTCACAAAGACAATGGAGTGTTTATGGATAAACTCACTCTGAAGCTCCTCCTACATTCACTTTGGAAGTTCTTAAAGGCTAAAGCAATGGATTGTCATTGTGCCTCCCATTTAGCGTTTTACAAAGCATGTTAAAAAGTATTATATATTGGCTTGGTTTTGAACATCCCTCATCATGCCACATTTGTCTGTTTTCCTCCCTCCTCCAGCCTTGTTGGATGCACTGACAAAGAATGGCAGCTCAGCGGGGAACGGCGCGTATTGCAGGAGACCAGCAAACAGCTCAGAAAACACCGGTGCCCAGCCAGAAAGGGAACGCCAAGACTCTGGAGGGGGGGAGTCTAAGGGCTTCACCAAAGAACAGGTTGAAGGTGTACAGAGGTGAGAATTACAGGATTCACTTGTTCCTCTTTGTATTCCTTCTATCCCACCATACATTTTCCACACCTATCTATTCCTATAAGAGCATGGGCAACTGGGGACAGTTTCAGCATGCATTTGGCAAAAGCCCCCACTTTTAATTCACTTGTTTTCATCACTTCTGTCTGATGTTTATGCTGGAGAAAGTCTTACTCTCTTGGTCTCCCTCCTCCCCTTGTGGCAGCAGGTACCGTCCTCTGTCCCACATCAACTGGTCCCTCTTATAATGTAGATCAGTGCCAGTGTTAACTCCTGATTCAGCTTGTGGTTTTCATGCTACCTCAGTGCTTTTCAAAGAAATCACATGTGGATGTTGGGCCTGTTCGGGGACGCAGTTGTTGTTACATGCTTTACAAAGCTAATATATGAAAACATACTATTTGTTTCCATGCAAATGAATTGCGGTTTTCTCTCCCACATTTGAGTTTTACCTTTAAACCTTCTTGAAATTATACAAGATATTACCATCTAGATTTGTGTTGGGTGTCATGACCACATACAATGGATTACAATTGTATGGCTCATTTCTTTTCACCTTTTTTCTTTTACTTATTGACTATGAGTAGGGTGAGGAAATATGGCCAAAATCAGTCTATCAGTAATTATTTTAATATACATATAATCCTCTGGCTCATTATACTGATATCTTGTTGACAACTTTGCAATCTAGCATGGAGTTCATGTGTGTGGTGTGTCTCCTCAATTGTAACGTAGTGTGCAACCAGAAACTTCTCTATTCCCAATACAACATTAGCTATTAGTGTATCATTTGTGTGAATGCTGTCAGTTTTTGCCAGCTGACACATGATTGGCTGCTTGTGCACTGCTCGTGGAATATAACTTGGTTGAAATTTATCAACACTATTGAACAATTTTTATATTGATATTGTGGAAAAGTATATTGCCATAATTATTGTTTTATCGCCCAACCCTGGTTGTGAGTCTAATTGACCTTCACTTATTATCCCTAAATCTGCTCAAGGTTTTGAGCTCAATATCCCTTTGTGCTGATAGGATTGTCTTCACTGCTCCCCTCAGTTTTGTGAAGGATTAGGCTACTTTGGAGCAAACACCCTTGTCCGGATGGCGTGGGATATGGGATTTTCAGATTTCAGATGGGCTCTTCTGAGTGCTGGATTTAAGTCACTGAAGACTTAATAGTCATCTTTCCACTGTCACGCCAAACACAGGCTTGCTAGTGCGTGCCAAGGCTAGTTGTGTTTTACATTGTCATTTCTGGTCTGGGATCGCACCTTGATGGGGCTATATCAGGGCCAGTTTTCAGGTACTAATGGCCCACCAAACGTATGGTCCAGACATGACTAACTGAGGTCTGAGATCGAGTTAATGGTCATAGGCTGGGCATAACTGGCTTTGGGGTGTGATATGGGTTCAGTTGATAAGTACAGATGTCAGCCCAGCAGCTCTCTTTTTTTTTTTTTTTTACCAGGTAAATAACAGAGAAAGGATAAATGGAGAATAACTGGCAGTCCTGGTCCAACGAGGACATTAGGGCTCTGCACACTATCTTGGCAGAGGATAATCTCCAACATCAAATTGATGGTGTTTGCTGAAATCAGGACATCATACAGTATATGGTGAGAGAGCTGGCAGTGGTGGGGATTCAGTGCACAATGGGACAGATCTGCGAAAAACTGAAAAAAACTGAGGTCTCAGTACAAGGCACTTAAAGCACACAGAGCTCAAAGTTGCATCCAAAGGAAAAAAATCCTGGTGTACAACCTGATGGACAGTGTCCTGAGCCATCGTCCGGCAATCAGCAGAGAGGCCACCCAGGACGGCATGTTTGTGTTACTGGAGGCAGATTCAGTTGTTGAGTTCTTTGGCATTAATACATTTTGCAAGCAAAACAGAGAAAGTACAGCAATTCAGTATATCTTAGCCTACGTTTATTACAGGTTGCTCGAAGGAGTTAACTGTAATTCCAGTATGGCTATTTTAACTGGGGTCTTACAAGTCTGGTTATGTTACCTGCAGTGTATTGTGTGTTGTTACCATTTGAGTACATCACTGGGATGTGGGATGTTTAAATCAAGGCAGCATGTGATGGGCAGGTTATGACGCAAGACTGCAGGGTTATCAGCACAACAGTGGAAATGCAAATGGCTTTTGTTCTCTCGGTTTTAGGCCGTGGGCCATTAGCAACATCTGTCTCGAAAATGTCCCTCGCTCACAGTGGCATGACAGTGGAAAGCCAGCTAATGTAAACTACTTGGTCAGATTTAAGTAGCTTAGTTGACCACAGCCTAGTATTTGAAATAACCAGATTTTCCTCTGAATTATTTATTCAGTGTTATTGGGGTCATAATTTGCAAGCAAATGCCTGCTTGCCACATTTTTCATTATGATATTGTGTTAAAAAAAATCTTCAGTACTTGATTCCTGATGTTAATATATTAAACTCCTTTAAAAAAAAAAAAAAAAAAAAAAAAAAAAAAGTGTAAGTTGGAAATTCAGTTGGACAGGAGGGGACTGGGATTACTCTAGCACAATGGTTCTCAACTTATGAAACCTATGAACAGAATAGTCATTCTTATACATTCTCTCATTGGGCTAGCTTCTAGTCAATGACATAATAGTGAAATTAAAATATTTCCCATTTTCCCAATTTCCCTGGAACTCTCTTCAGGGCCCCTGGAAGTCCCCAGACCCCAGAACTGCTTGCATGCCCGATTTTTCAGAACTGCTTGCATGTCTGATTTTTAATATAGGATCATATTTAAGTTTGACTCAGATAAGCAAAAACTGTGTCATTATATTGCATCATTGTATTGTATTTCTGTCTGGGAGCACAGACAGTGACTTCTTGTGTATATAATCATGTTGGTAACAATTATTAATTTCATTTTGTTGAATATAATAAAATGATAAATGTTTTCATATCTTCAGCTGGTGTTGGACAAGGATTCAACTATAAAATTCAAAGCAGGTCCACAGAGCATTCAGCAGTTTTGGCTGAAATCTCTGTTCCACATGTAATTCTCCCCTCCTAGATAGGCTGTAGTATCAGCTTTTAATCCTCAATATGCCACAGTGCCATCTAGCCTGATCACAAAGTTAACACTCTCGCATTATAACATGCAGTATGTAGTTTTAGCCATGTTCTTTCCAGTGAATACAGTGCATTTCAAGTTGTGAACAGCTGTATAAGCAGAGACCAGTACTGTAGCAATGGTGAATGTGATATTTTGTATTCAGTTGTGGTTTTTTGTCGTTCTTGTTTAGGCTTTTCATCTGCGGCTCAATGAGGACACTGCAGTCTCTGCAGTGTTCTGCATACACAGCTATCACTATGGGAACCTCGCAGGCTTGGCTTCTTGTCTATGAAGGGAGGGGAAGGAGAGAGACAGACAGATTGGGGGTGGGGGGTGAACTGGAAAAGAAGGTAAACAATACAAGCTCCAATTTTAGATCATGAGATAGATCTGCAAATAGAAAAGCAAGCTTCTGAATGGTGTTTGTTACCCATTCCTTTCAGTCAGGAGCTTCTGTATCACAGGAAAAGCATTAAACTGCAGGTGGGTCATATAGTTGGGCTTGATGAAACCTGGCCACTGTATTGTGGTTGATCTCAGGGAATCACTTTGCCCCCTGGTGGTTTAGAGACAAAATCCTTTAGGGAAGCTCTAGTGTGTTAAATTTAAGTAGCATCATGTCTTGTAAAAATGATTAAAATTGCTTGTGTTTTCAGTTCTCATTTTGAAAAGGCTCCCCATGTCTCTCCATTCCTGATTTGGCACAAGCAAGAATGGTCTCATGAAACACTGAACTGGAGCTATACAAGCTACACAAGTCCTCATTTAGTGCAGTGCAGCCACAAACATTTAATATGCATGACCTGCATCAGTATGACTTTTCTTGCTGTCTTAGTCATCATGCATGACACCTCTTTTTATGTCTTGCATAAAATTAGTATACTGCCAAACGCTGTCACACATTTAGGTGTATGACACAAACAGTGTATGTTTTTGAGAAGTTATATAACAGCCTTGACTGCAGGAGGTCATATCCCAGATATTACAAATGATGTTTCCTACCACTTAGGTCTTTACGTGAGAATATATAAACTTGAATTTAACTTTGTAACAGATGTTGTTTGATGTGGGTAAACCACAGGGAATGGAAAGTCACCATGAACTGGCCAACGTGGGATCAGGTGTTTAGGCTGTGAAACCATTTCTCTTGGATTCAGTTGTGCATGAGCCATGCACTGAGGTAGCTTAAATTTCATTCACTGGTTTTGCTAAGCCCAGAAAAGCCAATATTATTTGTAGTGATCATATTTAAACCAAGTTGTCTGTGGGTTCAAAAGGTGGTATGGAAAGAGCATGTAGTACAATGGACAAATTCTAAGAGGACAAAGACTGTTATGACAGAAAGGAAAAAAGTGCACCTATTACCAATGATACCAATGATAACTAATAATAATTTTACTCGTATAGCACTTTTCAAGCAAGATGCACAAAATGCTTCCCACAGACCACATAAAAGCACAATCACATAAGGATATATTAACAAAGACACAAGAACACCAATTTAAAAGGCACACAGTCAGTTTCACAGAAATTAAATAAATCAGAAAGATAAGACATAATCATAAAACAAGTGAACATATCAAAATAAGATTAAAAACATGTTTGCACAACAGAGCTGTGAAAAAATTAGTTAACAGACAAAAGAGCAAGAGTGTAAAATGTGTCTGGATTTAAAAGCAGAGACAGTGAGTATGTTTACATGCACACCATATTCCGGTTCGGCTCAATATTCCGGCTAAGGTAACTGCGCCGCGGCAACTGGAATATTCCGTTTACATGTGACTTGGCATGCCCCCGTGTTTCGGCGTATTCCACTCTCTGACGTAATGCGACACTCAGCCTGCGGGGGGCAGCAGCACGCGTATAGGCGTCTGGTCTGCCGGAAAAACAGACGAAGAAGTCTTCTTCCTCGTCTTCTTCTTCTTTTTCTTCTTCTTCTGTCGCTATTTCTATGTTTTCTCCCATCGATATACTCCGTGATATTTAAGTCTTTCATTAGCTGAAGGCGGACTGCAGTCTCCTGGCTCTTGCTGCTGTTCGCCCTGCCGTTTTCCCCGCTTGCAGGTAACCATAGCAACAAAGACGCCTTGTGAGTCGAGCATGCGCAATCGTGACTGAATATTCCGGTTCGGGGAGTTTTCCGACTAAGGTGGTTACATGCTCCAATATTCCGGTTGGAACAGGAATATTCCAGGGGGCTTATTCGGAATTCTCTCCAACCGGAATATGACCTTAATCGGGTTCGGTGCGTGTTTACATGACACGTGCGCAACCGGAATATTGCGAATATTCCGGTTAATACAGGAATAAGGTGTGCATGTAAACGTGCTCAGAATCTGCTGATCTAAGATTGACAGGAGCGCTGTTCCAAAGCACAGGAGCCAGCATTCTAAGAAGACAACACCAATTGCATAAAATAAGCCACTGATTTTTTCGCCATGCATTTTTTCTTGTCTGTATCTTAGAATAAAGCGATGTAAGGACTACTATGAAGTGCTGGGTATCAGTAAAGAAGCCAGTGAAGATGAACTGAAAAAAGCCTACAGGAAACTAGCGCTCAAGTTCCATCCAGACAAAAACCACGCGCCTGGAGCAACAGAGGCCTTTAAAAGTAAGTATGCTCATTAATAACACATTGATATAAAATTTGCCTACTCATTTACTTTATGTGGATCTACCCCTGACCTGCAGCTGTTAATGCCATAAATAGAGACCTGTATTGTTGATGTGCTTGCTAATGGGAAGAATTTTAATGATGATATCAGGTGTCTTGCATTTGATAGCTGATACAAATACTCTGAAATCATGGATTGCAGTGTGGCCAGAAATTTTCAACCCATAGAAAGCAATGCAGTAGCAATTTTCTGCCTTATGTGTGTGATGCAATACAATAGCAATTTTCTGCCTTACGTGTGTGATTTAGTGTTGACAGCTGCGCAGTATCATTTCCACAACAATTGTTTAAAATAGACAAAACTATGGTGAGGTCAGCACAGTGTATTAACATTAAATTTTTTAAATGGTTGGGCGGTTGATTTACTGGAGTGCATATTTTTAATTCATTCAACTGAAAACCAGAGAGGGAGACAACAATCTTGGAGTCATAATAAAATAAATAAATAAATAAAACAGCAGGTTTTTACATGTAGTCAGCTCGAGAGCACATACATGTAGCTCTGGAGTCAGAGAAAAGAAACTCTTTACTATCTGAGTAAGATGTTATAACACTTCTAAGGCCGGCTTTACACAATGCAGTTTCCATCAAATTAGTTTTAGGCTGCAGGTGATAGTTTATGTTTCTGTTGCTATGTCACCAACCCCATACAGATCATTCCAAATGATGTTGCAAATCCAGCTGATGATTTTCACTGTATATTTCACCTAAGGTACATGGAACCGACATTGCATTTCAGTTGCACAATGTAAAGCCAGCCAAATGCTTTGTCTCCATTACCTTGTTTTTGCCTATCTTGGACACCTTTACTGTGCCTTCCTCCAGAGATTGGCAATGCATATGCAGTGCTGAGCAACCCAGACAAAAGAAGGCAGTATGACCTGACAGGAGGGGAGGAGCCTAGCAGCCCAGGCCACGCACATGGAGGAGGGTTTGACTTCCATCGGGGCTTTGAGGCTGACATCACTCCTGAGGACCTCTTCAACATGTTCTTTGGAGGCGGCTTCCCCTCTTGTAAGCTAGTACTTGTGTGCATATAGCCACTGATGTGCACACACACAGAGTGAACTCATGTTTAATGTTCTGCTAATATCACTCAATTTTCAATTAAAGCAGGTTTTAGTTGCATCCATTTTAGTGAATCCTGACTTTGTGTCTGACTTCATTTTATTCGTCTCCACAGCAAGTGCACACGCCTTCACCAACGGCAGGGCGCGCTACAGCCAGCAGACGGATCAAAGACAAGAGAGAGCAGAAGAGAGGGGAGATGTACGTAGTCGGGCTCACACATTGTGCAGTCTTATACAAAGATTGTGTGTTTGTGGTTTTTATTTGCATGGCTGTCAGTAAAATACAGTTTCAATAGCTGCAAAATGAAATCAACTACATATTTGGATGGTGCAGTCCATCAAGTGTGTTGTTTGACCGATGTACTCAATGTGTTGTTTGTGTCCAGGGTGGTTTCTCGATGTTCATCCAGCTGATGCCCATCGTGGTCCTGATTTTAGTGTCTATCCTGAGCCAGCTGATGGTGTCCACTCCCCCCTACAGCCTCTACTCCAGACCGTATGTATACACACACACACACACACACACACACACACACACACATTGATCCACTGTTTGTCATCAGGGCAGAAATCTCACTTGCTTTCCATAGAACTGGAAAAATCACAATTTACCAGCCATGTTCACTTCTTCTCTCATCAGTTAGATCTTTTGAATTGAATAGGATATATGATCAGTGATTGATTACATGTCCAGGTGGCTGGTGGAACAGAAAACCTTACAGATAATGTGAAAAACATCCATTTCCTCCTTTTTTGTAACATTATGCATCATATCAAATGTTGGCATAAATATTGACTCTCGGTGGCTTAATCATCTGTGTGTCGTGCTTTGCTTGTGCTCATGATTTCTATTCCATCTGCCTATTCACTTTTCCATAACTATATAAAAAAGCTTATTTTTGATGTATAAAATAGACACACTGAAAATCTACTTTAACATTAAGATGCAAGATGTTTGAGAGATAAATAGCCTACAGGTGTCAGTATTTTCACTTAGCGAATGTCCTCTCCATTCCTCCTAGGTCCACGGGTCAGACTGTAAAACGCCAGACAGAAAACCTGCGTGTCGACTACTATGTCACCCGAGATTTCAAATCAGAGTACAAAGGAAATGCTCTGCAGCAGATTGAGAAGAATGTGGAGGAAGACTATGTGTCAAATGTCAGAAATAACTGTTGGAAAGAGAGACAGACAAGTGAGTAGCAACCTTCAAAAAACATCCTCATGTGGGTGGGGGGGGGGCGTTGTGGGGTTTGAAATTTTGTTTTTGCAGTGGAGATGTTGAATGGAAATGTCTCAGACATTTGCGATATATCATTAAAGTTGTGCAATTTTAAATCATGATACTATCATTTTTGTCAAAGTGAAAGTAAATCTGCGGAAATAATTTGGAATAAAAAGTAAATAAGACTAAAATGCATTTGGTTTGCAAAACAACACCAAAACAGTTGTTCAGTGTCAGTAGCATTTGCATAGGTTATTTTACATGACAACACAACAATAGCAAAGTCATGAAATTTGGTATGAAGTTATGGCACAGTCTGGAATTTAATTGTAAGTAAGTGTGGGAACTCTGATAGTGAATTCAGCCTCTACTGTAATGCAAATGCCAATGCAAGTCTAATGTGAATACCAGTGTCTGTGCATAAATAAGTTTAGTATTCGTACAATTTAAACACTGCTACGATGCGGAACCATTTATTGCAAAACCATTTACAAATTGTTCATAATGAAAATGCTTGTCACAGACATATCCAATTTTTGCTGCTTACTCAAACTGCACTTGTTTACCTTGATTTGTGTTAATGAATCACTGACTGTGATTCATTAACCTTCGCCTTCAGTCTCAGATTGAACCTTTAGGTCTTATTGCCGACACTAACAGCTGTGTTTCCTCTTTGCTTGTCTTCCCCAGAAACAGACCTGCTGTATGCTGCTAAGGTGTACAGGGACGACCGTATGCGTAAGAAGGCAGAACTCATGACCATGGATAACTGCAGGGAGCTGGACAGACTAAATGACCTATTCCGAGGCGGATGAGCTGGACAATTTTAGATCATATAAATATATATGAATAGATATATGTATGTACATGTTTTTCTTAAGGAAAAAACTTCAAGCTAGGAGCAAAAAATGACTAAAATACTTTAGCCTTACTGTGGAAGTTCTAAGTTGTCCCTCTCTCCACATTCCTCCGCCTCCCTCTTCTCACTCCAGCCTCACCCCAGGAATTACCTTGTTGCATCTCAGTGAACCAATCTACTGTATTGTAGAAAGATCCACCCCCTCTTTTACTCTGCTCTCCTCATTTTCCTGGAAACACGAAGGAAAAGGACACTTGATTGTAAAGCGATGTGCTCTGATCGCTTCCAGTAGTGAGACACCAAGAGGCATCCTGCACAAGCAAATCACAACCCGTAGATTAGCTAACAGCATCAGCATCACCTGCTTGACATAAAAAGACGATGGACTGTTCGTTCATCTGGAAATGCCACCCAGATCGATAGCAGTTCTTAGAGAACACAAAAATCCGCTGAAAGCTTCCCAGCTTCCTACTCACCTCCCAAGTGTGGATGAAGCTCCATGGACCATGAACAGATACCTGTGGTTTTGCTACTAGAGAACATTTTATGTTGTCCATTCCAAAATGATGTTGTTGGGACTAAACCATGGAAGGACATTGAAACTATTATTCATGAATTGTTGTACATTTTCATTTTTGAATGTTTGAAGTTTATGCTGTTATTTAAGTAACTTGGAAAAACAAAGTTTTTTCTTTAATGCTCGACTAATCATTTGAATAAAGTAAAAATTACTACCATAGACTGTATGAATTTGTCCCAATCACATATTAAGTACATTGATTTACACAGAAATAAGTGGAGGCAGTTCAGAGTGATAGCAGCTGGTTATGAAGCAATCTCATTAAGGTAAGGTTAAGATGAACTTACAAAGGTAAGTGAGTAATTGAGTATTATGCCACCGAAATTTCCTAGCAAATCAGTCTTAGCCCTAACACAGTTGCACTAAGTTGATTTTGTCTCAGGAGTTAAAGACCGCTGACGTAGAGCCATGTCCATAGTCCTCATTGGTCTATCAGCGGTCATGTGACTCCGCTGAACCCGGAAGATACATTCCCAGCTGTGGCAGGTAGGCTGTTGATGGTTGCTGGTCGGTTTGTGGAGGTGAACTAAAAAAGACAAACTAGCGACTGAAATGTTATCAGGCCGACGGTTTGAGGACTCAGTCAAACGCCGCTGTTGAAGTTGACGTACGCACCAGGAGAGGCTGGTGTGTGTGGCCCTGACGCCAAGTGGACTATGTACTGCCACCACTACATGTCCCTGCTCCTCCTCGGTCTGTGCTGCTGCGGCTGTTTCCTGTGTGTACTGTCCTGCGAACAAGAGCCAGCGACTCCAGACTGGCGAATGACTTTGAAAACCATTCGTAATGGCATACATAAGATTGACACGTACCTAAATGCTGCGCTGGACTTGATTGGCGGCGACGATGGGTTGTGTCACTACAAATGCAGCGACGGTAAGCCCATTTTATATGTTACTCCTCGGATACACATAAGTTACATATATCGCCAGTTAAAGGGGAAGTCCATGTGTTTTTGTACAGTTCATTGTTTGGCCTGGTTTCTAACCTCCAAAATGAAGGCGCTTTCCCACGGGACAGATCTTGGGACTTTTTTTTTTTTGGACAGAAGCCCCCAAGAACTCCTTTTTCTTCTGTGAGGTGTAATGGCAGCTTGTATCCTCTAGGGTGCATTACTGCCCCGCCAGTTTCTCTCAATAATCTAAATAAGTCTTCCATCATGTCCCCCATTTGTCCAAATCCTCTTTAGACCTGTTATCATCGTCTTCATGGTTAAATCAGGATGGCTCCATTTTCTCTTTTTCCTGACAGATAGCAGTGGCCAGTGACTACAACAGGATTACTGAGACCACACAACACAAAATGTGTTTATACAGTGGCAACGTTTTCTGTCATGGTGCTAGATAGCTCAGCTGTGATGCTGTTTCTTCTGCCTTCTGCAAGCCAGTTTTGTGTTATCATACATGAATGTAGGTTATAGTGTGATTTAGCATGCTGATTGTTCATCTAGTCATCTTGCCTATTTCTATTCATTTATCCAGCAGCCGTTCCCTAATGATACGACCTCCATGAGCTGGAGCATCAAACTCCTGATGTGAATTTTGCCGTTAAACTCCTTGTTAGAGAACAGCAACTTGTGCAAAAAGTACTGAAACATTGAACAGTTGGACACATGCATTCAAAAGTTTACAGAAGGTCACATTAAGTTCACCTGTAAAGGTTAGAATGCATTTTAGGTTCATCCTGAAATTTCACCCGAAAGCCGAATATCCCTAACTTTTTGTGAGTAGTGTATATCTGTTGTTTTATTTCTGTGTTTGATATTCAGTAGTGCCATGTCCACACATTCAGACTGGTCTCACAGGACATGCCACAGTTGGACAAGATTCAATTCAACTTTCATTTGTTCTGCTGTGTCCTTGTTTACCCATCCAAAACTTGTGTTTTGTCTCCTTCCCCTCTCCCAGCAACGCTCCAGGACCCTCTTAGTTGGATGGCTTTCATTGCATCCCCTCAGATTTATCCAGTTGGCCATTAGATGTTTCCTACAGAGCCACAGCGACTCACACTGGTGCATCTATTATTTTTCCCATATTGTTCCTGCCATATGTTTTTATAACATAATATCAATCCCCACTTCCGGTGCTCAGAACAGGGTCGTTGTGTTCCTAATTGACCCACAGATCTTCCTCCAATATGTCCTCTTTGCCTTGTTTTCCTGACTAGGATTTGGGCTTGTTTGTATGTCATCTTTTGACCAGTTCAAATGCTTAATTTCTACCCTTTCCTGCTTGTTTGAACTTGGCGTCCCACCACAGTGCTAATTTCTTCTTCTTTCTGCCTGTGCTTGTAGGAGTAGAATATTGTAGCTGATATGATACCTTGCATTAGTTTACAGTTGATCATTTCCATGTTCATATTGCCACTAATGTGATGAAGATGTTTATCACCTTCCCTGAAGAGATTTCCAGAAGTGCATTTTCCACCACTGGTCTCTGCGATCTGTACCGTTGCTATGTGATTTCACAGTGTACTGCATGGTCACTTCCAGTGGTCCTCTACTGATGCACTTGCCTGTCACACAGTGGCGCTGATGTATCAGTTACTAATGTCAGATCTAGCATAGATTCCTTGCCAGTGTTCACATCTACCCTTGTGTTTCTAACATCATTAATGCAAACCACATGTTTCTCATCAGCAGCTCCTCCACGACCTGGTCATTTTAATCAGTTTAGTCATTGTCTCATGATGAATTATGTGCCTTGAACTCGCCGCACCACAGTGCACCCTCTCCTTATTCCTTCCATTTGCTTCTAAGTCTGCTGAGTTCTAATTTCCTGTATGAATTGTAGAAATTTATGACCACCAGGTTCTTCCTTTGTGCCGACACCTCATTAACCACACGCCCCAGCTCAGGTCCAACACCACGAAGGTGACACAACGCCCTCTCACCCTATTTTTCCTGTGCTGCCTGATCGCCACACACCCATTTATAATGAATTCTAAAGTAATGTTTCCCAGCTCTCCCATTTAGGAACAGTTTAAAGAGTCTGAATTATATCCGTAAATATTCTCTGCCTAAACAGTATGACCATAAATTACTGTCACCAAGAAAATCGAGTGTATCTTTTCATCAGATTTTATTTCCAACACTTTACCTTTAAAGTTGTCCTTTTTTAATATAACAAATCCTGCCCATTTCTTAGATCCATGAAATAACCTTAAATCTTTGCCCCATTGGTTCTTCCAAAATGATTCCTCCACTAACTAGGGATGGCTTTCTTGGGGGAAAAAAAAACACAAAAAAACCCAACAAAAAACAACAACAACAACAAAAAAAAAAACAGAAAAAAAAACTTTTCTCGTGACAGTGTCTCACAGGCCACTTGTGTTTACAGACAATAATGTTAACTCCAAGGTAAATCCTATATACAAAACTTGAAGAGAGAGAGAGATCTTAGCTAACATCAACCATCAAAAATGACTTTTATACTGTACTGAAGCCTTATAGGCTATAAATAAACTTGCATTTTTTTTTTTTTTTTTTGCCATATTTGTATTATGGAATTTTATCACATTAGTTGATATAAAGTGAAATTACAAAAAAAAATCCCCTGCATTAAACTAGGCCTACAGGAAACTTCAGACATGGTAAGAGAGAACAGGTTGACTAAAGTGGAATTTAAAGGGAAATTAAGGGAAATTAAAGGGAAATTAAAATTACAGGTAACCCTGCTTTTGTATGTCTGCATTCACACGTCGCTAGGAACGCTGACATGACATAAGCTGACAGCTGTATGTCATTTCTCTACAACAACAACATGATGGAGCATGGCGTGATCGCAGTTGCGTGTGTTTGTGATATGATAATAACGAGGGATGGGTATGTCAAGCAAAAATAATATTTGAAATTCACTGGGAACTATTCCATTATTTTTGCTACCCGAGTAGGAGCTTAAAAAGTCCCTCAGAACGTGGCTCTAAGAACTATGATCATTCCCATTCCCTGCAGAGTGTACACACAAAAAATGAGGGTAGTTCCTCCAAAATTCTTAAAAATTTCTTAAAGTCAGTACTTTTACTTAAGTACATTTTAGCTGAAGTATTTTACTTCCACATCCATAAGAGAGTACAAATGTTGTAAGTTTTTCCAATGTTGTAAGGTTCGGAATCTTCCTCAGTGAACTTCAAGTCAGCGAAAATGAGAAGGGTAATGTGACCTTTTTTTTTTTTTTTTTTTTTTTTTTTTTAATTTCTGCGTTTCCAACTAAAAGAGGAATCTACTTGGAACTTTGTGCTCTCATCCTTTTAGAATTGCAGGGAAAAGATCACATTTAAACAAAGTTATTTTTATTTTTTTCCCAAAAAGTAGTAACTTTGTAACATCTGCTCTGACTGCATTTTAAATTGGCCAGACTTCAGTTTTATTTAGGTAGATTTTTACTCTACCACTTGAGAAAATATCAGCAAATTAGTACTACTTAATTCTTGAGTAGCAATTTCAAATACTATCCATTTCTGGACAAATGTAACTAATATTATAATGTGAGATTGTCTTTGTGGACTTGCTAGTGGTTGTTGTGTTTTAAGAATGTTTTTATCTTTACCTATTCTCCTCTCTCATTCCATAGGTTATAAGCCAACACCTCGTCCTGGTTACAAGCCATCGCCACCCAATGGCTGTGGGTCTCCACTGTTTGGATTTCAGGTACAGTAGTACATCAAAGGTTGAGAGTTGGAGTGTTTTGTCGTGGTCACTCAAAATAGTCTGTCATTCAATTCCTGTTGTACAACCAAACCAAAACTTACAACTGTTTTTCAACACATGTATGACGGACGCTCTTATCTGTCTTCAGTTTGACATAGGTATCCCATCCATGACCAAGTGCTGTAACCAACACGACCGTTGCTATGACACCTGCGGTCAAGAGAAGCGCGACTGTGATGAACAGTTCCAAAACTGCCTGGAGACGATCTGTAGGAAGGTGCAAAAGACTCTTGGATTGGCTCAAAGTGTCCAAGGTGAGAGGCTGTGGTCCAGTGGGAGGGGGCTGGTAGGACTGGGGTTAAAACTGATACTGAAACTGTCCAAAATGCACAAGACAAGTACCTGACTTCTCAAAGCTCATATCTTCCTAGAAGCCGTGACTAGAGCGCAGATTTGGCAGCATGTTTTTGTCTGAGCCCGACCCGAGCCTGAGAGCATGTGTAGCGGGTCCCGGCTAGTACCCCGCTAACAGATAGATAATCCTTGACAGGAGCGCTGGAAACACAGGACAGCAATAAGTGAGGCAGAATCACAACTGCTCATTCTCCAAGTCAGTCGGATTATTTTTATTCTCACATTCATATAAAACTTTACTGCAATCATAGATTATTTCTGTTATTTTTGTTTGCATTAAAGCACTGGTATATTAACCACATTAGAATGACCTTGACATAAATGTCTATTCTTTTCACATATTTTCCAATAAATAAACATTGAAAACATTCAAATTAAAATCTGTGCTAAACTAAAGATAAACACTTTCCTTTAATCATGCTATCTGTCTATCATAAAACACATTGTATATCATTAATCATGTAATCACTTCTCCCTTAAACACACATCATTCCTTATCCTCTCATCAAGAGTATTTTTTTTATGTAATAACTATACATTGACTACATTAAGTGCTCACTTAAAATAACAGAATAAATCTCACTTGCAGGTTAACTATTTCACATTTACACTGTATAAACACTAACTGAAATAATAAACATGGCTGGCCCATAGCTTGCCGCTTTAACCGTGAACTCGAACCATATGATTTACGTGCCCGCCTTTAACTAGGGCTGCAGCCGTAGCTAGCCTTAACCGGCACATTAGCATTAGCTTGAACAGCTCCGAAATACACTACATACACAACATATTCTCAGGCGCACACTAATAGTACACAAATGCCCATTTTAAAATGATATATCACACACATGCTTATTTTCCCCACACAGCATTACCCCACAAATGCCGAGGAGCCCAAAAGAAAATCAACGACAGTTAACATTTGACTACGGCGCCGGCGCCATTTTCCCTACTACACTGATCACGTACCGCGACACTTTTATTTTGTTTATTTACACACTTTACGAGCTTCTAGCTCATGGACCACACATCAACGGGGATTTACATGTTCTTATAAACATCTGGAGTCATAGAAAAAAGTTGGTAACTAACCTGGAAACACAGGACAGCAATAAGTGAGGCAGAATCACAACTGCTCATTCTCCAAGTCAGTCGGATTATGCTCCACTTCCGCGATGCAGTGCAGAGTCCCAGTGACGGTAAGTGCTGCCACCTAGTGTCCATCTCACATAACATCATGTCATTGTGTGTTTCTCTGTGGTTTCTTATTCTTAATTAGCAGAATAAAATAATAAAATAAAATGATACAATAACAATAAACAATAAAAAGTGACTCTCAAAGGAAATGAAACGAAACAATAATACCTCAACAAAACACTTATTTTGTGAGTATCACATCCACCCCGACAACAAAAAAATGGCTCCCGACATTTGTTACAGTTTTTTTCTTTTTTTTTTCTTTTTTTTTTTTTAATAAACCTGTGTGTTGACTGGCATGTAGTATGTATAAGGCATGTACATTTGTGGCATGTAAGGAGCAGGTACAATGAACTGTCCGGCTATGTGTGGCATGAAAGGTAGGGAGGCTGAAGTAATCTGTGAGGAGATGGGATTTACATGGGTTTGTATTGAAGGTTGGCCCAGTGACTCATAAGTGAACGTTGGTCTTGGTCTCCTCTCCCTGGCTGACCTCCTCACCTCTCTGTGTTCATCTCCTGCAGGTAAAGTCCTTATAAGAGGAGAACTCGGTCTTTCCACCTGTATTTGTTCAGCATGGTCATTTTGCTCATCCTCTTCAGGCTGAGGTGGGTGTAAGACGTCATGTTGTTCATTTATCTGTGATTCATCACCCACTAATCCTGCCTCCCTTTCTTTTACAGGGGAGTTTTGTTTGTGTTCTCTTACAGGTAAGTTTGTCCCATCCGTGTGTGTGTTGTCTCCTTCAGGTAGGTTTGTCTCATCCGTGTGTATGTTGTCTCTTTCAGGTAGGTTTGTCTCATCCGTGTGTGTGTTGTCTCTTTCAGGTAGGTTTGTCTCATCCGTGTGTGTGTTGTCTCTTTCAGGTAGGTTTGTCTCATCCGTGTGTGTGTTGTCTCTTTCAGGTAGGTTTGTCTCATTCGGTAAGTATGCATCCATACGTTCAGTTCCTATCCTAGGTACTGCATTTGAATGTCCCTTGTGGATCATGGACGGTTTCTTTGGAGTCTGAACAGGAACTGTTGCAGGGAGAGATGGCCTTGATACCGACATTTGCCCTCCTTCTGAAGCTGTTAATCTGCTACGTCCAGATTGATCACTTTCCATCCTGACTATAGGTGTTCTCAACCAATAACCTCCTGTCCCCTCATCCTCATCATCAGTGTCCGTCACATCGTTGTCGGCAGAGCTTGCCCTCTGTTGAGGTTGTTTTTGTCTCTGAGGGGGTGTTAAGGCCATGTCAGCTGACTGTGTTGGGCCCTCGACAGGTAAGTCATTAACTAAAAGCAGCAAATTTCTGTGTATGGTTCTGTTTCTTGTACCGGAGTCTCCCTCAGGATGAATGACATATACAGGATTGTCAGAGATTTGCTCCTTCACCACATAAATCTTCTTCTCCCAGTATGAGCGAAGTTTACCAGGTCCACCTCGCTCACCCATGTTCCGAACCAGCACTCGATCTCCTGGTTTGAGGACCACTCCCCTCGCCCTTTGGTCATAGTAGGACTTGTTCTTTGCACTTGATGACAAGCTAGTCTTATTTGCAATCTTGTAGGCTTCTGTCATCCTTTTTGACCATTTCTCCACATATCCTTTGTGTGTCACTGATTCTGTGTTTTCCAATAATCCGAACAAAAGATCCACAGGGAGACGGGGGTGCTGTCCATACAGCAAGTAATGAGGTGAGTACCCAGTGGACTCGTGGCGGGTGCAGTTATATGCATGTATCATTTGTGGTAAATGTTCCTTCCATCTCTCCTTTTCCCTGTCTGTCAGTGTCCGTAACATTTGAAGCAATGTGCGGTTGAACCGCTCAGCGGGGTTACATTGTGGATGGTATGGAGATGTCCTTGAGTGTCCGACCCCTGACAGCCGTCCAAGAGTGCGGAAAAGGTCATTCTCGAATTCACGTCCTTGGTCATGGTGAAGACGATTTGGATAGCCGAGCCGAGGTATGTAGTCGTTGTATATTCGTTCAGCTGCAGTTTGCCCTGATTTGTTTTTGGTTGGGTAAGCCTGAGCAAATCTGGTAAAATGGTCAATTACCACCAGAATGTACTCAAAGCCTCCTTTGCTTTTCTCCAGGTGTAAATAGTCTATGCAGACCAGATCAAGAGGGGAAGAAGAGGTCAGGCCACCCATTGGTGCTCGAACATGTGTGGTGGGTTTCTTTTGTTTTATGCAGCTGCATTTTCTTGTGACATAATCCTCTATACATTTCTTCATGTATGGCCAGTAAAAACGCTCTCTGGCAAGGTGGAGCACACGTTCCGTCCCAACGTGTCCCATGTTGTCATGGAGGTGTTTTAGGGCAACTGACCGGTACTTGACAGGTAGGACTAACTGTTTTCTTTCTGATGTCCGGCGGTACAGGACTCCATTCTCCAAATGTAGTTGACTCCACTCATGAAGGAGTTTGCGAGTGAGCCCGCCCACTGACCTTCTGACCTCATTAGTGAGAACATTACTGGTCTCTTTCAGTCTTATTATTTCCCCTATCCCAGGGTCATCCCGTTGGGCCTTTGCCAGCTCTTCGAGGCTTATTTCAGGCACTAGTGGATGAGGCTGGGGCAGTACATCAGCAGAGGAGGTGTAAAGTGCAACTATCCATGCTACATCTTTCTTCAGAGCTGCTCTGCCTCCCTCCCAGGTTGCATGCAGCACGTCCTGAGACAGCTCCTCAGTGCATGTTGCGACATAGTTGTCAATATCAAGTGGGATGCGTGAGAGCGTATCAGCATCAATGTTGTTTTTTCCAGGTCTGTATTTTATGTTGAAGCGGAACTCTGACAATTCTCCAACCCAGCGATGTCCAACTGCATTGAGTTTTGCGGTGCTCATGACGTAGGTAAGTGGGTTATTATCAGTGTAGATGGTAAAGTGTGGAGCATAGAAGAGATAATCCCTGAATTTCTCGCACACTGCCCACTTCAGAGCCAGGAATTCGAGTTTCCTGCTGTGGAGTCTGTAGTTCCGTTCTGCCGGTGTCAGAGTTCTGGATCCATATCCGATCACTCGCATTTTCTCACCCTGCTGCTGATAGAGGATCGCGCCGAGCCCTTTCTCCGAAGCATCGGTGTGCAGGACGAATGGCTCCTCAAAGTTGGGGTAAGCGAGGACTGGGGGTTTGGTCAACATACTGACTAGCCTTTCCAGGGTGCTTTGGTGATCAGCCTTCCACTCAATGGGTGTTTTGGACGGGAGTTGGGGACCCTTGGACTTGCAGTGACGTGGAAGGAGTTGGGGCATTGAGGACTTAACTTGGAGCAGCTCATACAGTGGTTTCGCTATTTTAGCAAAATCCTGTACGTAGGAGCGGTAATAGCTCAGGAAACCGAGGACCTGTCGGAGTTCACCAACTGTTTGGGGTGTTTTGGTTTTTAAGGCCAGCACTGCATCAATGTCTTTGGGGTCAACTCGAACTCCCTCGGCCGACACCAAGCGTCCAACATAGCGGACCTCCTTCTGAAACATCTCGCACTTCTCTGCCCGCAGCTTCACCCCATGGCACTGCAGTGCTTGAAGGACCCTGCGAATCACCTCCACATGGTCACTGAAAGATCTGGAGTAGCAGAGTAGGTCATCCAAGTACGGGATGCAGCACTCGTCTCTCAGGGAGCCCAACATCTCCTCCATGCTCCTCTGGAAAGCTGCAGGTGCATTAGAAAGTCCAAATGGGATCCTTGTCCATTCATAAAGCCCCCAGGGTGTGATGAAGGCGGTGAGATGGCGTGACCCTTCTGCTACAAACCCCTGGTGGTAAGCTTTACCTTGGTCAAGTATACTGAACATTGAGTACCCACCCAGTGTGTCCGTCAAATCCTGTATTCGTGGCAGTGGATGCCTGTCAGGTACAGTTTTTTGATTTAGGAGGCGATAGTCTATACAGAGGCGCAGAGTGCCGTCCTTCTTCCGCACACACACCACTGGGGCAGAATAGGCAGACTTGGACTTCACTATCCATCCCTTTACAAGAAGATCTTGAATGTACTCCTTCACTTCTTTAAACAGTGGTTTGGGAATGGATGTATACGCTTTCTGCACAGGGACGTCGTCTTTGAGGTTGATCACCATTTGCAGATCTGGGATACAGCCAATGTCATCTCCATCCCTAGCAAAGGCATTTGACTCCTCATACAGCATCCTCCTAGCAGCCTCCTGCTGTTCTTCCTCCAGGTGGTCGAGGTTCACAGGTGGGTGCCACATGGGTGAGTCTGAACTGCTGACATGAGTGGTGGTGACCTCACTGACAATTGCTGCAGGCTGTGATTTGTCCAGGATATCTGCCTCCACCACATTTTCAACATGCTGCAGGATCCCTAGCGCTGTTTTACGTGGTATTGTGATGTCATGATTAGTGTTGTTACCAATTGGAATGGTGACATAGGGCTTGGTTGGGTTCTGGATTTGTAACAAACCTGGCCCTGCATCCCACTGTCCAGATGACAGACTGTCTTCGTCTGTTTCAAACAACACTAATCGGGTAGAGGCATCCATGTTTGAGGGGACCCGACACTTCACCCACGATACTTGACCAGCTGGGAGTACGATGTCTTTGGCCCCTGTTCTCACTAGCCCCTGCTGCATTGCTATCTTTGATGTCTGCACAAAGTTGACAAGAGCTTCAGCTGTTTCACTGGGGACAGATATGGCATTGCTAAGAAGGCTAACAAGTACTGGCATTAGTTTCTCTGGTTGGCCACAAATTAACACTTCCAAAACATTAAAGCCGATCAATGGTCTATCCATCGAGTCACTACTGATGAGAAATGGGACACTAATGGACAGATTGGGATCCAAATTCCCTGGCAAGTTCACTGTAATAGCCACCCACCCATCATATGGAATGAGGCCGCCATTTGCTGCAACGACCCTCAGTTCATCCTCCCCTAAGATCTCTGACACTGGGTGAATGCTGAGGTCAGGTAGGTATTCATCTTTCCAGGCACGGCTGATTATACTGACTTGTGACCCAGAGTCGAGCAGTGAGGTGACTGGTAAGCCATTTAGATAGCTCTGAACTAGGGCTTTTTTACCAATGAGGCTAGCAACAGCTCGGGCTTTAGCTACACGTGGTAGTTGAGGAGGGGGCTGTGCTACTTGTGTGCAGCGACTTTGTGTGCTTGTCATTCCAGGGGTAGGGGGTGAGGAGGGGTGTGTTTTGTCATTTTTGGCCTCACTTACCGGTTGGGACTTACTTCCAGACTCGGTCACTAGATGTCCCCCTCCAGTGGCCGGTTGAAGTTTCCCTGTCTCTTTGCCCGTTTTAGACAGCCTGCTGCACGGTGTCCTTCATCCCCACATATGAAACAATGTTTACAGTCTGGTCTGTCTTGTTCCACACAGCTTGGACAACCATAGGACTTTCCACGTTTAGATTGTGTCCGATTTTGACTGTACTGACGCCCATTGTGTGTTAGCTGTTGTTCATTTTGTCTTTGCATGGTCATAACAAGTCTGGTGAGCTCCTCTACTTTGGTTGTGAGGTCTCTCAGGGGATCTGGTTTTGTTTGGTTTGATTTGGGCTCTGCACTCTCTGACTTTGAGTTATGTTTCTTTACTTCATCAGGTTCAAGCTGCGCGCTGTGTGCATTTGTTACCGTCTGCCGGCGGGAAGAGCCAAGTCTTTTCATTCTCTCATTTTCTTCACTGGTGATTTTCATCACATGACGAAGGATCATCTCATCAGTGACACCGCTGTTTGACAACAAAGGTTTGAGTTCTCTGCGTATGTCAGTGTGCTTGTGTCCAAAGCCTTGGTATACTGTATGTAGGAAAACATCTTGTACTGTGGCTGTAGAGTATTTAATGTCAGCGTCAGCCAGTTTTGATGTGAATAGGATGCGTTGTTTTAAGCCTATTACCCGGTAGAGAAATTGTTGTGGTGTCTCATTCTCTTCCTGTTTTGTGCACATCAACTCTTGAAATAACTCTGTGCTGTTTTTTTCTCTTAGGTGAGTTTGGAGAAACCCCTTGAGTTCAGCCACCGTTATGTCATCTTTATTTATCAACATCTCTTTGAATATCCCTGGTCTGATGATTTTGAGCACACCACGAACAATCTCTGAATCAGAAAATCCCTCCCTGATTCCATCATCAATTTGCTTGCAGACATTATTGTAGCTGATGTCAGAGGATTGATCACCAACCTGACCGCCTTGCACTTTGAACTCCCTCCTGGGTAGGTAACTGAGTTCCCTCAAGGACACCATCCCCTCGCGAGCTGACTGGGCGGCAAGCTCACCTGGTGGATTGTTGCTCGGCTGCCTGGGAAGGACAGAGGGCGGCGGCATGTGTGTCTGTGGCGGTGTAGCATGTGGTGGTATACACTGTATGAGTTTCTTGCTCAGTTCTTCATAACTTGCGAGCACTTTAAGCAAATCAGCGTTCGCTGTGTCAGGTGCATTTACCATTGTAGCTTTACTTGAGCCTAAATCTGGTGCAACAACATCACTAGGTGATGCAGTACTGACTGAAATGGGTGTGTGGTGACCCTGAATGTGAGTGTCTGTGGTGATTTTAGGAGGTGTTTGGGTAATGACAGAACCATCAGACATATCAACAAAGTCAACAAATTTTCCATCACTTTGCACAGCATGTAACTCAGAATCACCCTTTACATTTAGCATTGGCATATCATCATCACGACATTTCACTATATCATCAATAGAGTCTTTTAACATCAGCAACTGGACCATTCCCTCGTCTTCTGTTCCAAGTAGATGCTTGCTATACATGAACGAGTTAATGTGGTTGTAATATACCTCTTGATCGTACTCCACAAGCTCTGACTGTTCCACATCCAATGCTGGATCCACCGCTCTGGCGACCCGAAGAAGCTCTTCAGCTGACAAGGTGAGTAAGCTCTTCCTGATGTCCCACACCAGGCTTTTTCTCTCACCACTCGACATGATGGCTCCTCGTTCCCCTCACGGCTGGCAACACAGTTTGATGATGGCACAGTCGGTTCTGGATCACAGATCTCCACTCGTCCACGGTCGCAGTCCCCACGGCTTGACAAGGCTGATGGTCGGCGGCTGGATGATGCAGCCCTCCCTCCTAGTTGCTGATCAGTGTTGTCATCGACGCCACTCGACTTCCAATCCAATAGATGGCATCGAAGAATCCCGGACGAGCCCCCAAGAATCTGTAGCGGGTCCCGGCTAGTACCCCGCTAACAGATAGATAATCCTTGACAGGAGCGCTGGAAACACAGGACAGCAATAAGTGAGGCAGAATCACAACTGCTCATTCTCCAAGTCAGTCGGATTATTTTTATTCTCACATTCATATAAAACTTTACTGCAATCATAGATTATTTCTGTTATTTTTGTTTGCATTAAAGCACTGGTATATTAACCACATTAGAATGACCTTGACATAAATGTCTATTCTTTTCACATATTTTCCAATAAATAAACATTGAAAACATTCAAATTAAAATCTGTGCTAAACTAAAGATAAACACTTTCCTTTAATCATGCTATCTGTCTATCATAAAACACATTGTATATCATTAATCATGTAATCACTTCTCCCTTAAACACACATCATTCCTTATCCTCTCATCAAGAGTATTTTTTTATGTAATAACTATACATTGACTACATTAAGTGCTCACTTAAAATAACAGAATAAATCTCACTTGCAGGTTAACTATTTCACATTTACACTGTATAAACACTAACTGAAATAATAAACATGGCTGGCCCATAGCTTGCCGCTTTAACCGTGAACTCGAACCATATGATTTACGTGCCCGCCTTTAACTAGGGCTGCAGCCGTAGCTAGCCTTAACCGGCACATTAGCATTAGCTTGAACAGCTCCGAAATACACTACATACACAACATATTCTCAGGCGCACACTAATAGTACACAAATGCCCATTTTAAAATGATATATCACACACATGCTTATTTTCCCCACACAGCATTACCCCACAAATGCCGAGGAGCCCAAAAGAAAATCAACGACAGTTAACATTTGACTACGGCGCCGGCGCCATTTTCCCTACTACACTGATCACGTACCGCGACACTTTTATTTTGTTTATTTACACACTTTACGAGCTTCTAGCTCATGGACCACACATCAACGGGGATTTACATGTTCTTATACACATCTGGAGTCATAGAAAAAAGTTGGTAACTAACCTGGAAACACAGGACAGCAATAAGTGAGGCAGAATCACAACTGCTCATTCTCCAAGTCAGTCGGATTATGCTCCACTTCCGCGATGCAGTGCAGAGTCCCAGTGACGGTAAGTGCTGCCACCTAGTGTCCATCTCACATAACATCATGTCATTGTGTGTTTCTCTGTGGTTTCTTATTCTTAATTAGCAGAATAAAATAATAAAATAAAATGATACAATAACAATAAACAATAAAAAGTGACTCTCAAAGGAAATGAAACGAAACAATAATACCTCAACAAAACACTTATTTTGTGAGTATCACACATGGTAACTGAACCCAGCCCGAACCCAACAGGCATTCATGTTTTTGTGTTCAAACCCGACCTGAGCCCAAGATTTTGCTGTTCCTCCATTGCTAAATTACATTTACTGCCTGAAGTAGCCTATGTGTTGCCTTCAGTGTCATCATGTAAACTCCAGCACCACACAGGAAGTTGCCCAGAGCAGACAGTAGGTCCATCATTTTTCTCTAAAATAACATTGATGTGACCAAACCCAACCTGAACCCGAACATAATTTCGAAATATTTGTCTGAACCCGGCCTGACCTGTCGGGGTTCGACCGGTCCTGACGGGCCCGGGTCGGGTATCCACACTCTTGCATGGGAGAATTTTTGGAGTTGAAGACAGCGAGGACTGGAAGGGTCTTGATAAGCTGCTGGGGATGAAGTGTGTTTCAGGTGGCTGCTTAGGAGGGAGAAAGAGCAGTCCACACAAAAAAGACTAAAGGTTAAACATGGACTTGGGCACAGTTTCTGGTGAGGACAAGTGCAATGTGACAAAGGTTGTAGACAGCAAACCAAACCGTGATATTACCCTTTTTCAAAATGCAAAGGCACAAATTAGGAAAACTTTACTGTACCTCAGCCATTTTTTAAAAAATATATGTTAAAAAATAGTATTTAATGTTGACATTTTATATGAAGATCAAATTCTTGACAATCTCTTACTCCCACCTCGATACGGCTTTTTCACTGGCCAGTCTGTGGCAGAGAGTTTTGTAGACTTTTTTTTTAACATGTTGTAACAATGTTTGTCCAGCAGATGGCAAGATAGAGCTTTATTTAAGAACATAAATTTGCAGATTCAATTAAATGTGGTGAAAAATGGACTTAAAATCATAAGATTACACTGAATTTGAAGGGGAACCCCAACAACAAAGGAAACATACATTAATACATAGTACACACAATGATAATAACAACCCACCCCTCCCAAAAAATGGTTATGCGCATTCTCGTCCAGATACCACAAGATCATGATCTCAACATTTTGTAGCCCCTCCCCCTATTTGGGAACATCAAGCACATTAAAGAACACTGTGATTATGTATTATTCTCTTGTGTCAACCCTGTAATCACCCTGTTAATTTGATTAAGATTGATTTTTGACATCAGGCCTATCATGATATTTGTCTTTTTAAGATTGACTAAAATAGGTGTTAATCACCTAATCTAAGTGCTAATATGAATGATTAGAATCTCATTTATCAGTTTTGACATTCCCAAATTTTGAGATTTGATCAGAAACAATGAAAGGTTTTTAAAAACTGGACCCATCCAAATACCACTAACTTACTGTGCCACCTTTACTACAAGCATTGCTGGCAAGTCTGCATGGAGAGGGAAAAAGGTTTTTGATTGATTCAATTAAATTAATGTGGTGTCATTTGTGGTGTGTTTTCTCTCTCTCTGTGTGTCTCTCTCTCTCTCTCTCTCTCTCTCTCTCTCTCTCTCTCTCTCTCTCTCTCTGCAGCATGTGAATCAGCGGTGGCTCTTCTGTTTGACGCTGTCATGCACTTGGGGTGTAAGCCCTACCTGGACAGCCAGCGGGAGTCCTGTGTGTGTCAGTATGAAGTGAAGAGGGAGCTGTGAGCCTCCATGGAGACAAAACTGTGAAGTGGACTGAATGAAAGACACTGCATACCACAGTGGCTGAATGACAAGCAACCTTGTTTTAGGCTCTTAGAGCAGATGTTCTCAGGGATGGGGCTTGAGTGACTGGTCTCTGCTGTTGCTTGTGTCCTGTTAGGTTTCTAAAAGCACACTGACATGGCTATTAAGTGAATGTTGGATTACTTTGGTTTGTAGAGTTAAATGTTGATGTTTTTCCAGTTGCAGTCATTATTTATATTTTGCTAATATTTGTTCCTTATCTTTAAGTCTGGCAACTTGTCCAGGGTTTTCCCCTGACTTTTGTCCAGTGCATGCTGGGATAGGTGGCTCTCGTCCATATAACTCTGGATAAGAATAACTGGGCAAAGAACAATAATTAATAAATGATGTTTGTTTCCACCATTTCCTATGCATTCCTTATTTTTAATTTATAAAAATGTTATGTGGCTATTTAAAAAATATTTTTTAATGGGGTCACATGTTGACGGTAATGTGAGCACAGCATTTTAGAGCTTGATACTGTTTCATTTTTTAAATTATCCAGACAGCAGCTGAGTATTAACAGTCACTAATGCTATAAACAAATTATAGCATCACTGTTGATGGAATTTCAATCTCTGACCAAAAATTAACAACACCGTCATCAGAAACACAGCTGGTAAACATGAATTGACAGACCAAGCTCTTGATGGAAGAAAACGCAAGGCTGTATTTACAACCCTACAACCTGTACATTCCCTACAAGTCAAAACACTTTTATTGAAATCATACATAGATACTACCTGATACATGAAATGATTTGTAAATATATTTCAGTTATAGAAGACAAATGTTCTTTTTGCAATTATTTGGTGGAAACACTAGAATGTGTTTTTTTTTTTTTTTTTTTTTTTTTGGTGTGTACATGTGACATTATTTTGGGTTGAATTTAATTTGGATCTTAAAAGATATTTTTTGTAAGGAAATGTTATTTAAAGAATATGATATGTTGTTAATATTCAACAAACCTAATTTCTCCAGCAATAAGCAATATGTTCCTAATTTGCACATTATTTTGGCCAAATTTTCCATTCATAAAATGGAATTCGTGTTAGCTACCATCTTGTTATTAAATTTAAACAAACAGATCCAAGCATATATTTCCAAACACTATCACATCAAAAATCTGTAATAAAAAATTAAACAGGTCTATTAATTTATTTTATTTAACAAACCTCTTGTGTAGGCTAATTCTTTTCCTTTGTGATTGCCTTTTTCTCACATGGAACTAAATACAATATTTTTTTATTTTATTTTATTTTATTTTTTCTGGCTCTGATTCTTTGTGTGCACTGTTACAAAGTATTGAAGAACATTCCCTGTGAAACTCATGTTTGCAAGATGTATTGTTTGAAAAAAAAAAAAAAACTGTTCTGCTTGATTACTGGATCTTTGTTGTTTAGCTCAGGACACACGTGCTTTAGGCTTGACTTGTTTCTACAGTGGTATGCAAAAGTTTGGGCAGCCCTTAGGAAAATAATTGCATCAGTTTGTCACTTGCTGAGCTTTTGAAGCAGCAACTTCATTTTAACATATGTTATACCTTATGGAAACAGAAACATCTCAGTACTGAAATTTTTATTGGTCCAACAGAAACATTTTTATGTCCATTTAAACAAAAATACGCATGTGCATAAATTTGGGCATCCCAAAGACATAATGCCATTAATATTTAGTAGAACCTCCTTTTGCTGCAATAACAGCCTGTAGACGCCTCCTATAGCCACAGACAAGTCCCTGAAGTCTGGTAGGTGGTATTTTGGGCCATTCCTCCATACAAAACGCATCCAGTTCAGTCAGGTTTCTTGGCTTCCGTGCGTGGACAGCCTGCTTTAAATCAATCCATACATTTTCAGTGATGTTAAGGCCTGGGGACTGGGATGGCCATTCCAGAACATTGTTCTTGTGCTTCTGCATGAATTCCATGGTGGATTTTGAACAGAGCATAGGATCATTGTCTTGCTGAAAAATCCAACCCCAGCATAGCTTCAACTTTGTGACCGGCTCTTGAACATTTTTGTCAAGAATCAAAATCAGTTGAGTTTGCTTCTCTTGCAATTTGTCCTAGGTTGACCCCAGTTTTGGCCTAAAATTACTGGACTATATAGCAGCTGCTCAAAGACATCCTAGTGCCCACTCAAAAAATACCCGGACCACAGTAACTTGAACCAACCAACAGCACAGGGCTGGCGGTTTACCACATGGCTAGGCGGTCGCAAGGGTGGCAACCACATTCAGAGTTTCTTCAGAAACTTTACAAAGTCTAGTTTATTATGGTTGAAGAGAAGAGACCAGGTGCGCTTCCTCTGATTGCTGCCACTGATTAGGGCAGTGGGTGCTTAGCTTGCATCTTCATTTTGGTGTGCTGCTTTTCCCACTCCTGTGGATCCTTTATACTAGTTTATTATGGTATTCTCCATTTGTGTGGCAAGGGGACATGTATTCAGTATTCCTGTGGAAGTGGACTAAATACAAATGTTGTATATATTTAATTTCTTTATTTTTGTTTGCACCTACAGAGGGCCAATCTTACATGCTACAGCTATATAAAAAATATGCAAACTGTACAATCATCAGGAGAGCAAGATGAAAGTCTTGGAAACATTTCATAAGATTTTGACAAGTGTGGTCTTGTAGGGACTTTGTGCGTGTGTGTGTGTGTGTGTATGTATGTTAACCACAGGGTGACACCAACCAGTGCTTGTAGACAATATTAATTAGTCATAAGATCACCAAAATTGACAGCTTTCATGCTTTAGGCTCTAGGGAATCTTGCCACCAAATTTTATGACAATCCAGCAAATAGATTTGGAGATATGGCTGATTGACATGGTGACATAGGCTCCCAGTTTCCAGCAGGGCAAAACAAAGTTTAGGGCACAGGAATGCAGACACAGGCAAATAATATCAACTAGTAGCATGATCTACCGACAAGTGATGATCCAGGTGGAGTACGGTTGAAGAAGAGAAAAGGACAGGGCTATCTTGAAGGAGAGGAAAGAGTTGATGAAGACATATATTATTTCATTACTGTTGTAGGTGGATATTCTAACTTTCATGAGTATACTTTCACATTGTAAGTTAGGCGTTAGGTGTGGGTTATTTTGCACACGAAAGAGGAACAGGTTCATACATGGACAGTAAATCACATGGATGTGTATACATGCACACAGGCACACACACACAGAACACACACACAACAGGAAATTTTTTATGTAGTGTTGTGTAGCTGAGGGAGTTGAAGGGAAATTTGGAGTAATGGGAGCAACCTGGATTCTCATTATTACTATACTAAACATTACAGGTAAGCAGTAGTTCATACATTTATAATTTCATTTTATTTCATATCTTTACATTTAAAATGATTTAGCTACTAACACTGGTCATTTTGGCTGACAGCTCTGAGCAACGGTAAAACCACAGTTATGATGGGTGTAGAGGGTCGGAGTTTAAGCCTCAGATGTGAGTACCCAGACAGCCTGCGGAGCAATGCCAAGTACTTTTGCCGAATCGACAACACAGTGTTCTGCCAGCAACTGATAAAGACAGCCAAACACGACCAGCGGGTGAGAGATGGACGGTTCTCTCTGTTCGACAACAGTACTGGAAGGGTCTTTATCGTCACAATGGACAGACTAACCCTTGGGGACAGTGGGTTTTACAATTGTGGTGTGGATATCTCCTTAGGACGTGATCACTTGAGTGAAATGCAGCTGATTATATCCCCAGGTATTTCACTGGACATCATCATGGCACAGTTCTTCTGTGAGAATATTTCTTTCATCCAGATCTTGAGATATACATATCACATGATGCATATCAAAAAAATATGGTGCTCATAGTGCAAAGACTAAATACTAAGCACTTACAACTAAAATGTTGTAAAGTGCTGTTTCAGGTGATGACATGTTAACACCATTTAGAAGATGCTGTCCTCTAAAATTAACAAGCAGCACTTACTATAAATGAGAACTGTGCATGGTTACTCTTTCACACCTCTTCCTCTTTTATGAACTTTCCATTCTAACATTATGGTGCCTACTGCATGTACTCTCCATGTAAGCTGTTTCTCCTTTTGTTGCCTTTTTCTAGCACCGACAACAGCAATCCCTGAAGAGGACCTCATGCATAAGAGTGAGTAATGTATACAGGTGTGAACATGCATGTGTGTGTGTGTGTGCATAAACACGCTCATGCACAAAATTTCCCATACCAAAGGCTGTGTGTGTGTGTGTGTGTGTGCACGCATATGTTCATGCGTATGTTCATGTATGTACCTACATAAACACCTATTTGCAGTTATGTATATTTGCCTTTTCCAGCAACAACAACCTTTCCAGAGGGCCTCATCTACAGCAGTGAGTTATATCTGTATGCCTGTTTACGTGTGAACTTGTGTGTGTGTGTGTGTGTGTGTGTGTGTATGTGAAAGAGAGAGAGAGAGAGAGAGAGAGAGAGAGAGAGAGAGAGAGAGAGAGAGAGAGAGAGAGAGATGCTTGAGTGTGTGAAATGTTAACTGCCAGGTTGAGTAAAGTTGTTCTTCTCCTCTGCAGAGTCTCACCTGCCCCTGGTTCTCGCTGCAGTCACATGTGTGGCAGCACTGATATTTGTGTGTGTATTTACACTGTCTCTGCAGCTGGCTGTTAATAACCACAATTCAAGCACCTACCAAAATAGCCAGGTTAGATCAAGTGCCTTCTTCCCTAATGTGAATACCAAGTTGTAAAGAAAAACATCAGCATCACTGTCCAGTGGAATCATATGTAATTATTCTATTTTATTCACTGTTATTTATTGTGTTATTGTATTCATCCGCTAGATATCATCTGATTATGAGACAATGGTCACTGCAGGAAGAACTAGACCAGAGCTCCTCTGTGGTGGTGTGTCCTCAGATTACACAAACACAGCAGCATCACTGCCAGCGTCACCTGAACTCTACGTCCCAGTCAACCCAGACCACAGGATGTCTGCTGTCTCCCTGGGCATCTATGAGTATGTTGCTGTGGATGTACCAGGGCAGACCTGCTTGTACCAACAACTGGATATCAGCCTGCTAGAGGAGCACATCTACCACAACTTCCTTCCAAACACCAGCCTCAAATAGATCTGTGGGAACAGGGGCGAAAATCCCATTTCATTATTGGGGGGGACAATAAACAGCAAAATTTTAGAGAGTAACTGCTGGGGGGGACATGAACAAGTTGCTGTCTGGCATGACTGTACATCCCGCTTTCTCTCTTTTTGAAATTTGCCGTACAGTGTTGAGCCCTCAGCATGTTCATATGTTTTAAATAATGGTATTAAAAGCAATAATTCTCTAACCAAATTTCTTTGCTCACAGTTGTAATTTCCACTACAGTCCATCAAAGTAGCTTTACAAGCACTAGAAACTCAAAATAAAACTAAAACTAGAGGAAATACCTTGAATAATCCAACTACATCAAACTATTCTTCAGAAAACATTATATTATTGTAGTGTGAACAAAAAACAAAGCAAGATATGGCATCAAATAGTGACATACAGTATATGTTTGAGCTGTACACTGTCCCTTTTAGATAAAATAAGAAAATGAAATGAAACTATGCCACAAAATAATGTAACTTAAAATGCAAAAAAAAAAAAAAAAAAAAAAAAAAAAAAAAAGATATCTACTAGACACAAACTCAAAATATCAGTAAAATATGAACTATTTCTGACATTAATATCCTGACAGACTTTTTGAAAGAATAATAAGCTCAGTATTTGCTCCTCCTGTGGTCTGTCCTCTCTCCCCCTCACTGTCATGCACTAACTTGAGCTTGTAAACAACCATTAGCTATTAGCTTAAACAGTGAGCTGAAAGAGGCAGGTTTTGGAACATAAATTTTTAACACTTAAAAACACACTATTTTACATTCATAATTAGCACCGCTTGTATTGTGCTTTCATTGAATATTACTATATTATTCAAAATTATTCATTAGTGTTAACAATGTTTTTTTTTCTGGGGGGGGGTTGCTCTCCCATTAGGTCATCCATAAGGCTGCAAAAATGAAAACTGGCGAGGTTGGAACCACCGCTTTGACTTTTAGCTTTGTAAAAGACAGTCCTCAAACTTTTTTTCAACGATTTAATCTTTACAACAAAAAAACTGGAACAGCCAGAGACTGGTTGTGTTTTGCTACTGCTATGTTTCTGTGCCTCACGGAAACTCACCTCATGTTACCACCACACAGGAAGAATATGTTTATTCCAACCAGAGAGAAACAATCAGATTAACCATTTTCATGTTTATAAGGTGCTAATATTTTCCTGTTGAATGGATTATCAAAGGTTTACACCATCCAAATGTGGTGGTTATGTGAGGCAGTTTTATTTTGATTATTAGTGTAATATTAAGGTCCATGTAAACACAGCTATTATCAACATGTGTGAAGAAAGGGAGAAGTGAAAGAGGCAATGATTCACTTACATTAATGATGCCGTGATACTATGGAGGATGTACAGTAAGTTTTAGTTGTGCCGAGGCTTTTTCTGTGGCGTATTGTTGATGAGGAAAAAGGAGCAATCCACTCTCTTGGACCACAGAATGGAAGAAAGGGACAAAGTGTGACACCATAGTCTGAGCAGGAATTTCAGCCCATGTTGCCATAGTACACTCAGCATAGTACTCATACACCAGCTGAATAGATCACCTAACCTCTGCCACAGCTTACTTCATCCACCACTGTACAAAATAAAGTGACTGATAATGTCTGTGGGTGTCCTTGTGTTCATTATTTATTGGTAGAATAAGTAATGATTAATGGCGGGTGGGGGGTTGAAAATCATTACAAGTCAGGGCAATCTTACATTACATTATTGAAACTACTGAAACATTTGAACATTTAATGAGTCCAGATTTATCTCCACATCACTTTGGTTAATCCAGGAGATTCTGCCCTCAAAACCTAATTGATCTATAGTTAAGGTAGATTGTGACTGAAGCCCAGCATACCATTTCTCCCTGGACTCCCAAAACTGTCAGATGACCAGTGATGTGATGTACGTACTTTCCTACTATTTACATATGCTGAGCTAGCTTCATTTTTATGTTCACATTTCCTTTTCTGTACTAGAGAATCAGCCAGCAATAGGACAGAGACAGTGTGTCTGTGGTATGGGTGAAGACAAAGGAAGGTGGGAGGGACTTTGTGAGGCTTCACATGTATTGAAAGTGTGACAAGATTTAAATCACAAGTGGCTGAACTTAGGAAGTGAGAGGAGAAAGAGGAATTGTAACATATGCATGCACAGAGAGATATTAAACAAGGACCTTTGAATTGTATGAGCAGCATGGAGGTCATTTTCCTAATCTTTGTTTTACATCTGGGAGGTAAGTAGACTATAATATTTTTTTTTCTGTGTTTCCTTGTCTTCCTTCTGCTCCCCAGGTTAGGTGAACATATATATCTCTTAAGGTCAATGGGAGGCTGAAAATAAAATCTGACCATTGTTTTTGTCTCTGTGTTTATTGGACAGGGTTATGTTGCATTGAGGCTAATCCTCTTACAGTAACAGGAGTGGTAGGAGAGCAGGTCACTTTCACATGCTCTCACTCCTTTGCATCTTCTAATACAAAATACTTCTGCAAGGAAACATGTGAGCATGAAGATGTCCTGATAAGAAGTGAAACGAAGCCTGCCTTTTCAAAGGGCAGATACAGGATTTGGGACGGAGGAAACACATTCAACGTGACCATTACTGACCTCAAAGTGACCGACACGGGGATGTACAGGTGTGCGATAGACAGACTTGGCTTGGATACATACACTGCAGTCCGTCTCATAGTCACACACGGTGAGTTTAATGTGAATGAATATCTGCCATGACGCTGCTATTTTTCAGTAAGTCTACCAGGTTAGAAGAGTAAGACCTTTGTGCTACTTCCTCTGTACATCCACTGTTATGCAATACTGTCCGTCTCATGAAGATCTTCCCTTTTTGTAAGGGAGTCACACAGCTTATGGGAATGTGTCAGTGGAACCGAGCCAAACCGCCATAAATAAATGTGTCCAATTACATCTGCAAATGTAAAAACACCCTAAATTATCAAAGCTGATTTATTCAAACATTTTCACTGTTAATGTGTAGTTGGCTCTTACAATCTTCAGTTAATAAGTGTCTGCTCAGTGTATTATTATGACTTCTATTGCTGTTGTTCTTTATTGTAAACTTGTGTTACACAGGGCTTAGCGTAGAATAACATAAAATTCCATGGATAAATGCAAATAAATAAATAAAGCAAATGAAATGAAGGCAAAATAAAATCATCAGTGCAATGCACGGTTATGAAAAATGATCTTTGAGCAGTATCTTCAAATCATGTAACGATGCAGCTAGCCGTACCCTGCCTGGGAGGTTATTACATAGTTCTGGGATTCTGATATACCACTTTAGCCTCAGCCTAGGGAAAAATAAACAATCACTGTCAGCTAATGTAAGACTGCACTCATACAGGGATAAAGGCTGCATGATTTTAGGTATGGGCACAATAATTCACTGATTTAAAATGAATCAGTACAAATTTTAAACTCAACATGGAGCCAGTGTGCTGTACATTTGCTAAAATGGGAGTTGCATGCTGTCATAGCCTCTTATATGCCCTATGTGCTCTGTTCATTGCATTTCCCCCAACTCTTTCCTCTACCACAAAGCCACTAAGACACGTCATGCCCTTCCTGTCAAAGACACCACCACAGCAAATGTCATAGCAGCAGGTAAGATCAGTCGTGCCATGAGTACAGGTGTAAACAACTTCCTATTACAGCTATCATAACCAATGTCTGTCTGTTGGTCTGTTTGTCTTTCAGGACACAAAAGGAATCCTGAAGATAAAATAATACAGTCTAGTTCACCTGAAGCAGAGATTACAAATACCTCATCCTCTAGTAAGTGTAAGGGTAAGGGTAGTTTCACTAAATGTAATTAAACCACTAGTCTAACCACACTGTGTAGAGTCCAAGTAAATTTATGTTAGCACGGTCAGTCAGACAGTTATACTGATTTAAAAAAAAAAACAACAACACAGGATTTTAGTAACACATTTGCCTGTATATGGTCTTGAGCTCAATATCTGACACTGACAGATATTCACCTCCCCATCACAGTTTTTTCCCCTCCCCATTCATGTACATTGCCTTTGCAAAACAGCTATAAAAAACATAGCTCTAACTAAAATATGAGAAAGTATCGAGCATGTCTCCAAGAGCTATTTTTAAAATTCAGTGATGAGCCTAAAACTTAAAAAAAAAAAAAAAAAAAAAAGGTATGACCATTGCTTCTTTATGTGATACTCTGATTATTCCACAGTAACTGAGATGTGCCTCTGTCTCCTCTGCAGATAAGCTGGTGTACACTGGTGCAAGTCTTGGTGTAGCTGTGTTGGCGCTGGCATTCGTCCTTCTGGTATTCATCAGAAAACGAAACAGGCGAAACACCACTGCATTTTCTGGTATGAAACAAACAGGATCACCTAGGAATATCCTCTGAAATATCAGGAATGCTACAGTTCAAATCTTCCTTATGAATATGGGATTGTTTTGTTTGAAAAAAAAAAACATCCTTTTGCAGGGTAGTAAACCTTACTTTGAATTTCCTTAAAAGTGAATTGACTTTTATGATCGCTCTCCACACAGTGAAGAACCAGAAGACTGTCTATGCCATGTCCAATCAGCACCGAGACGTACACTGTGACATCACCACCTATGATAATCTACCAGCAGGAAGCAGGAGCAACACTTCATCCGCTGTTCAACACCAAGTTACAAGCAGAGACGCAGACAATATTTACTCCAACGTGGCCGAATCTACCCCAGACAGCCTCGTCTACTCCACTGTGACCTTTAACACAGAAACAGATCACGGCTCTCTTATGCCACGCAAGGAATCAGTCATGTACGCTACCATTACCTACAATGACTCGAGAGGAAGTGATGATGAAACCAAGGCTTATGATTCTCACTCCGTTTGATGACACAACTGTTCCCTCAACATCATCTCTCATTTCCACTTGACTGACACCATAACTATCAGCAAAGTAAAGTCCCTATCTGTTTCTAAGTTGTGAATAAGTTATTTTAATTCATTTATATGTGACTAAGTTAAGTAATGTCTGTGATAGCAAATAGGTGGATATACTGTATATATACTCTATCTATCTATCTATCTATCTATATTTACATATTCTGGGTTTTATATTAATTAAAATTATATTATAAATCCACAATATGTATTTTCTTTACAGTGCACTGTCAAGTTTTCTATGTATGTTTGTGATTGACATCATGGTTAAGAGGAAGGGCGTGAAATGTGTCAGGTTTTAGCGCAAACACTGGTCAAGTACTGGCAAGCACACACACACACACACACACACACACACACACACACACACACACACACACACAAAGATGCAAACACACACACACACAAGAGCCACACACAGCTTGACTCAGAACTGTGAAGAAAAGGAAACAGAAGAGACAGAATGACGCCGATGACCACAACTTCCAGGGCCGCCCTACAAGGCTGATGTTTTGACATACGCATGAACCTAAAATTCAGACTGAATTTTGACTGAATCTGAAGTTTGTAGAATTGGCCAAAGTGAAAGTGTGTGAAGTGCTGAGGAACTATCAGACACAGACCAAAAGACTAACGTAGCTGCTTGTCTGAGTGGGACAGGATTTAACTAGCAATAGAATGACAAAGATGTGTTTTCTCAGCATCTGCCTGGTCTTTGGTGAGTGCTTTAAAACCTCAACACACTCTCCACGGCCACAAGAATACTATGAGAACTTTCAGATGATCTTCCAGTGCTGTAATGATCTACAACTGAAATTAAAACCTGCACTTTGTCTGATGACCTCTTCAACTTTGTCTAATTATGAATGTTAAGTACTGTTGTCACCTAATTTTATGCCATTCAGGTGAAATAGTTGAACACTTGTACAAAGTTCTACATCACTGAACATAAAACAAAATGTGAAAATGTACGCTTCACAAAAAATAATCTGGACTTTCTTTGTCTTTGGAAACAGATTCTTACAGTCACAAGACGTTTTATCAAAGACAGGACAGGTGGGAGGACAGGTTAACACATCTTGCCTGTATGACTCACAGTATAAACTAAATATAAAGCATTTCATCAGGAAGTTCATAAGGAGGTTGTCATTCAAGGCAATGAAAAACAGGGCAATAAGTGGATCTGACCCTGGGGCATGCAGGGACAAATTCTATTGTATGTACAGTGCATTCAGAAAGTATTCAGACCCCCGTCACTTTTTTCATTTTTGTTATGTTGCAGCCTGATGCTACAATTGTTTAAATTCATTTTTTATCTCATTAATCTACACTCAGTACCTCATAATGATAAAGTGAAATCAAAGTGTAGAAATTTTTGCAAATTCACTAAAAAGGAAAAACTATATATCACACATCGCATCGACATAAGTATCCAGACCCTTCACTCAGTACTTAGTTGAAGCCTCTTTTGCAGAAGTTACAGCCTCAAGCCTTTTTGGGTATGACGCAACAAGCTTTGCACACCTGGATTGGGGGATTTTCTGCCATTCTTCTTTGCAAATCCTCTCAAGCTCGGTCAGGTTGGATGGGGACCGTCGGTGGACAGCCGTCGGTGTATACAGTCCAAAGCTGTATACATTCACTGCTACACACGTACACGGTCAAAAACTTATTTCAATCCACGATTGCAGATTCCTCCATATCCTAGCTGCACACGTGGTAAATTGCTGTAAAGCCCAATTAACTGTCGTAAAGCAACAACAAAATATACTTTACTGCGTTTAGCATCAAAACACAAATAAATCTTAAAATAACCATTAACTGTTCATATAGGGGAGAGTGGGGTAATTTGTGCCAAGGGGCAAGTAGTGCCACCCCTGTTATCTAGAAAACCATAGAAGAAGTTGGTCATGTGACCACATATTTTTTGAAGAGGCATCCATTTCACTCATCCTGCCAAGAAGGGAGACACATGGCTTGAGAGGTAAGCACATTTAAGTTCAAAAAACATTTTTTTGCCCTCCAAAGTAAAATTTCTATGATCAAGGTTTTTTGATTGCTGTGTTTGAACAATTATAGAAAACTTTGAAAACAGTTCACACAGGTTTTAGTACTTAAGTAAGCTACACCATGAGTCTATACAGTTAGCATGATGTTAGCTCAAAACAGCTGGGGGATGCATTTTTTTCAAAATGGTGGGCTTGGGGTAATTTGTGCCAAAGGGCCTGGGGTAAGTTGTGCCAGTGGCACAACTTGTGATTATATACTATATTACTTTATTGTATTTTATTGTTATTGTACATTGTCTTCTTACCTTTGATCATTAAAACTATTCAGATTCAGATGAAGATGATTTGCAGGTGCTCATTTTGGAATTTTTATTTTGTTCTGGGTATGTGTTCATGTGGAGCTAGGCCTCGTTATAGAAAAGTGGCCTGTGATCTTGTTAAAATAATAAATAAATGTTAAATAAATAATTTTGTATTGAATTTGTTTTGCTTTTATATAGCATTATCATTTGTGAGATTAAAATGATCTGTTTCACTTCAATTATCAATGGCACAATTTACCCCAGTGTATTCTCTCTAATGGCACAATTTACCCCGCACCGGGGGCAAGTTGTGCCACAAAAACACTTTTTTTTTTGAAAGCTGTATTTCTCAAACAGTTTATATAAGATTCAAAGTGATTGTTCCCAGGGATGCACAACATCCTAAACTATATGTGCATATTTTAGTTGGAGGCATTACTGTATTCCCCTCGCTTTAAAGGCACTTAAAGTAAAAATTGGCACTACTTACCCCACTCTCCCCTACTATTATTTAACTGTTGCATGAACTTAAATATAGCCAGAACATATTGCATAAACTACATATCCTAAAAAACACTTTATCAAATATTATTTGGTGTGTTAGTGGCTCTAACATTTCTGGCCCCAATTATAAGGCAGGAGGACTTATGATTATCAAACATATAACTATTACAAGAGCCACATCAAATTATAACAAATCTAACAACAAAATCAGCATACACTGTGTCATACCTTTTTTTTTTTTTTTTTTTTTTTACGTTGATATGCATAACCTGAAAAAGTTTTTTTTTAAATTTTGATTTATTATTATTATTATTATTATTATTATTATTATTTAAGGTTTGAGGTGGTAATGAACACATTTCAAAGATTTTTTTTTTTCAAAATTCAACTTCATTAGAATTTTACAGAATGTCTGTAGAGGACGTCAGGGCTTATATCATGCAAAACAAGTGCCCATTCATTTCATTTCATTTGTGAAAATTTAGGAAGCACTGTGACTTCTTGGAGATGCAAAGGAAGATTTTGCACTTAACACATCTCATATAGGTTTTCCCACTGCACCCAGGCATTCTACATCTGCTACTGTTTTGTGACAGCTTTTCATAAGATCACGTGGCTCACCTCTAGTATATTGTTCCAAGAAGTACAGCTTATTTGAACTATTGTCTGCTTTAGAGTCCACTGTATGCTCATATGCCTTGAGGAAGGACCTGAAGTCCAGAGGGTCACCACAGAAGACAGGGATATCACGTTGTGGCAAACAAGCCAACATTTGATGTTTCACCAGCATCTCTGTCATGCCGTTGTTTCAATGTCTGCTGTTTCAATACTTTGTACATGTCTTTTGTGGTACTGGGAAACCCCACTGGCAGTAACACCTGACTCTTCTACCTTTAACACTTGAGGTATAGTGACATGTCTGCAGGGGCGGACTGGGACTAAAAAACAGCCCTGGACTTTGACTAAGCCCGGCCCAAAACAACAAATTTCTGAGTGTAGATAAAACCACAGATTTACCATGGATCTTTTGTGGCACAGAGGAGATATGTTGGTCAAACACTTGGTATGTAGTGTTAGTGTATGTTTATGAGTTGTATAACATAATAAATTATCTTGAAGGAGTAGATGTTTACCAGTAAGCTTGACTCCAATAATTTAACAATATGTTAAATTATTTGTTTTAAAAATGTAAATTACTTATCAAACAGACCTAACAATTCAGCTACCAATGAATAAGCAGGAGTATGCCTGTGATAACACAGATTGAAAAATAAGCCGAAGTGATACCTCTTCTCTGAATTGACAAGCTAAGCCACTGCGCTGCTGTTAGCCAGTGAAAATAGACCGGAGTGACAACTCTTCGCTTTGTTACACAATCTATGTCAGTGCACTGCTGTAGCTGGAGAGTTTCTCTACCTTTTGGCTCGTGTGGTGGCAGTGCGGTTGTTATTATGTCCAATTCCGCGTTAAAAATAGATTCCATTTTATTTGGCTAATTCCGCGATTCCGGGATCGATAAGTTGACCTCTGCAGCCTCTCTAACTGCCTAATTTTTTCCTCTCTTACCTTCTCAGCCCCACCCTTTTCTTTCCTTTTTTAGGATTAGCAACACCAGTGGTATCCATGGTCTCTCTCTAGTCATCTCAACTTGCACACACTACCACAAGTAACTTTGACATGGCTGAGTGGCAAGTAAGCCTGCGCATCTAAGGGCCTACCGGCGCATTGTTGCCAACTATCGGTCTGGACATGGAACAACAGTAGATTAGCTACAAGCAAAAAAGGGGACGAAAAAAAAAAAAAAAAGACCGGCCGGGCACCGGCCGTTCTGGTATTCTCCAGAACGTCCAGATGGCCAGTCCGCCCCTGCATGTCTGGGAGTTTGTCATACCTCTGCAGGTTAGTTGATGGCTGGTTTCTGCCTCCTTGACGACTTTCCTTCTTTACAGGAGTGCAGTGGCGTCGCCTGGCCTGGGCATCCGGAACTCTACCCCCGGATGTTTTTTCTTTAGCCCCGGATAATTTTTCCTCCTCTCTGCGGTTTACTACGGAGTAGGAATATAATATCTCTGTGCGCTATTCAAGCGGCATTACACTAAAGAAGACAGTTTTTTTTTTAAATGATTATTTTCCTGTTTTCAGTGAACGCAACAGTGGCGAAATGCTCAGACCAATGTGAGAGCAGTTGTGTGGCAACACCGTTGTTTTATTAGCTGACAGGTATCTTATCTGTGATTTATAAAACGGTTGCTTCCCATCCTTAAATGTGATTGGCTGAGCCGCGTTCCATGCCGTTGTAAAATCACTGTAACCCATTGGTAGACCGCAGCACAAAATATCCCTGTGCCAAGGTAAACGGACATAGCGTTGCCTAGCAACCAACCGCTCTGCGCTCATGTTGCCTCGCATTTGCAGAGCAACTGGCACTGAGACCATCACTGCCTGAGAAGCACCACAGTGCAAAAACTGTCCGATGCTGGCCTAGAGGCACGGCAGATTATGTGAGTGACGGGACATAAGTGTGAGAGTTCTCTTCAGTCCTACTGGCATCCGAATTATGATGACAGGAGATGGTGGAGCAACATCGTTGCCTCAGGCAGTGGCACAACCAACGTTATGCATATGTCTGCACAAAAACGCACCTGTCACGAAACGCACATCACCGTCCCTGCAAAGAGGAGTCCAAACATAATTGAACACTATTTTAACAATTGCACTATTAATGGAAATATCCTATTCAACATTAACGAGCCCAAATAGCCTGATATCACACGATGATGGCAAAGATGACAAACCAATCTTAGCGTCTGTGTTGCTTGGCAACCATTCTGTCCACTCGATCTTGCTTGGTGGAAAAATGAATAAATTGTTGATTTTTTTTGTGTGTGTGTTTATTTTATGGGCTATATGTAGGGTAACCATTTTATAAAAGCAATAAGCCCCTTGAAGCCGTGAGTTACAGTGATTTTACAATGGCGGAGGGGCTGCTCTGCTGTGCGTCGTAAAAATGGACATACAACGATTGTTCCAGAAAGGAAAGAAAAAGAAAGACCTGGCTCAAACACCAAGCGCCGAGGTGTCACATGAAACAGGTAAATAAGTAATGCCAGTGTCTGTATGACCTACAAGTTGTATTATTACAGTTATTACATTTAAGCAGATCATTACAGCTAGCGCGTAACGTTAGCCTAATTAAGTTAGCCCAGACATTAGCTTTACGGATTACCACTACAGCGGTGATCTATAAGGTTTCCACTGTACTTTCATACATCCCTTTTTGATGACTTAGTGTAATATTTCTGGATTTAATCAATTTTGAGACTACTAGGCCTAATACAAAAATTTTAATTCGTATATGTACACCAATTTGGCTACAAATGATGTAGCCAGTAACATTAACCCCAGTTACATCAGACTTTCTGTTAGAGACCGTGGTTAAATTGGTTTGATATTGGATATTCTACACATTCAAAGATACTCATTTAACTTATTATGCGTATCACCGATTTTTTTTCAAACAACTTGTGACGTCTTCATAATCATCCAGGGTATATATCACAAGACAGTAATTATTAAAAAATCATACTCTGAGCTGATTTAATGCGTTTTTGTGAATAAAACACTCATTTAACTTGTGATGCATTTTACTTATTTTTTTCAAACAACTTGTGACGTCTTCATGACCATCTAGGGACAGTAAGACAGTAATTATTAAAAAATTATTTAAAAATCATATTATCTGATGTGATGTGATATTCTATTTAATGAAGGATGCACATGTATCTTAATCTTCTCAATCTTAATATCTGACATAGAGGATTTTTGTATATACTTCTTAATTTTATTTTATGTTTTTTATTGATGCTGCTGTAACATGGGAATTTCCCAGTTTGGGATCAATAAAGTAAATCTATATATCTATCTATTTTTGTGTTTACTGTTACAGTCACTGCAGGTGATCCAGACAGCCTAAAAAATGAAGAGGAAAGAGCAGAAGATGCAGAGGTAAAGCAGACTGAAGTAAGAGACAAAACAGATAACACTGATCAGGTACAGTGGTGTGCACATTTGTCAATCTTAAATGTTTCAGATCATCAAACAAATTTTAATATTAGACAAAGATAACCAGAGTAAATATAAAATACGGTTTTTAAATGATGATTTCATTTATTGAGGGAAAAAAGCTACCCAAACCTACCTGGCCCTATGTGAAAAAGTAATTGCCCCCCTAACCCTAATAACTGGTTGTGCCACCCTTGGTGGCAACAACTGCAGTCAAGCGTTTGCGATAACTGGCAATGAGTCTTTTAAATCACTGTGGAGAAATTTTGACCCACTCTTCTTTACAGAAATGTTTTAATTCAGCCAAATTGGAGGGTTTTTGAGCATGAAAGGCCTGTTTAAGGTCATGCCACAGTATCTCAATTGGATTTAAGTCTGGACTTTGACTAGGCCACTCCAAAACCTTCATTTTGGGTTTTTTAAGTCATCCAGAGGTGGACTTGCTGGTGTGTTTTCGATCATTGTCCTGCTGCATAACCCAAATGCGCTTGAGTTTGAGGTCATGAACTGATGGCCGGACATTGTCCCTCAGGATTTTCTGGTAGAGAGCAGAATTCATGGTTCCATCAACTATGGCAAGTCGTCCAGGTCCTGAAGCAGCCCCAGACCATCACACTACCACCACCATGTTTGACTTTTGGTATGGTGTTGTTTTCATGAAATGCTGTGTTAGTTTTATGCCAGATGTAACGGGATGCACACCTTCCAAAAAGTGCACAACCTTTGTCTCGTCAGTCCACAGAATATTTCCCCAAAGGTCTTGGGGATCATCAAGATGTTTTTTGGCAAATGTGAGACGAGCCTTTGTGTTCTTTTTGGTCAGCAGTGGTTTTCGCCTTGGAACTCTCCCATGGATGCCATTTTTGCCCAGTCTCATTCTTACTGTTGAATCATGGACACTGACCTTCACTGAGGCAAGTGAGGCCTGCAGTTCTTTAGATGTTGTTCTGGCTTCTTTTGTGACCTCTTGGATGAGTCGTTGATTCACTCTTGGAGTACTTTTGGTTGGCCAGCCACTCTTGGGAAGGGTCACCACTGTTCCAAGTTTTCTCCATTTGTGGATAATGGCTCTCAGTGTGGTTCACTGGAGTAAATTTGTAACCCTTTCCAGACTGATAGATGTCAATTACTTTGTTTCTCATCTGTTCTTGAATTTCTTTAGATCGCAGCATGATGTGTTGCTTTTTGAGATCTTTTATCCTACTGCCCTTTGTCAGATAGGTTCTGTTTAAGTCATTTCTTGATTCAACAGGTCTGGCAGTAATCAGGCCTGGGTGTGGCTTGTGAAATTGAATTCAGCTCTCCAAAAAAAATGTGGTCAATCACAGTTAATTCATGATTTAACAAGGGGGGCAATTACTTTTTCACACAGGGCCAGGTAGGTTTTGATAGCCTTTTTCCCTTAATAAATGAAATCATCGTTTAAAAACTGTATTTTATATTTACTTGGGTTATCTTTGTCTAATATCAAAATTTGTTTGATGATCTAAAACATTTAAGTGTGACAAACATGCAAAAAAATAAGAAATCAGGGAGGGGGCCAACACTTTTTCACACCACTGTATATAATGATGAGGAGAATGGACAAGAGGCAATTAATGACATCTTAACTGAAAATCTGGATTTGGGGAGTATTTGAAACGCATATCAGCAGTGACAGCCTTTCTGGGGAAGCAAGTTATTGCTTTTAGAGGGCACAATGAAGGACCAGACAGCACCAATAAAGGTAACTTTATGGAATGCATTCATCTGTTAGATTTGATCCTTTCCTTCAGAATTACAAACCAACATCATGTGCAACATACGTCTCACCCTCATCCCAGAATGAAATGATCCAAAGTACTTTGGATGTGATCATTTCAAGAAACTAAAGAAACAAAAATGTATGCAATAATAGTGGATGAAGCAAGGGATCATCATACAGAGCAGCTTGCTTTGTGTGTCCAATATGTTTGTCCACAAGGCCTGGTGAAAGAACGATTCCTTGGATTTTCCCAGCTTGATGCATTTGACGCTAAAACAGTCACCGATACCATAGAGCAGCAGCTTGAGAATCAATGTATAAGACACCTGACATGTGTTGCTCATTCATATGATGGTGCTTCCGTCATGAGTGGGGCAGTGAGAGGTGTCCAAGCGTGATTCAGAGAAAAACATCCAGAGGCACTATATATTCACTGCTATGCCCACGAACATTCCAGAGGCACGTGACTTCTTTGATCTCCTTGAGTGTCTCCACTCTTTCTTCTCCACATCTCTTATCCATCATCAGAAGTTGCAAGAATTTCAGAAGCAACTTGAGGTGGGGGACAGACAACTTGTCCAGTTGTCTCAGATTCGCTGGGCCTGTCAGATTGAGAGTGTGAATGCCATTCTACAAAACCTCCCCACTTTGATCCAGACTTTAGGGAGCATTTCAGCACCTCTAGCTAAGGGACTGGAAAGCAAGCTTTGCAGAATCAGTACCATTTACATGCTTGTCATGTTTCAGGCACTGCTGTCAGTAACTCAGGGCCTGCACAAATACGTACAAAAAGAAACAACTGACTTAGTGCAAGCAATAGAATACAAAACAGCAGTTCAGACCACGCTCAAAAGTTAAAAGAGCAATGAGAAAGCACATGAAATCTATGAGAAGACCAAGGCCTTGTGTGACAATCTTGAGATTCATTCAACAGAGACACACAGGAATAAGAGAAAAAAAATGCATGCCTTTGTAGCCGAGGCACCTGGTGGGACACGGCCCGTCCTGTCTAATGGAGATGATCTGAGAGAGAGTCTTCTTTCCTGTTCTTGACAGAATGCTGGAAGAGCTTCAGAAAAGGTTTTCTGGAGTTGGAGAAAAAATCTTGACTGGCATACAGGCTTGTGAAAGAAAGAAGGAAAGTGGCAAGTGAAAAAGGGAAAGCGGCAAGTGAAAGAGGGAAAGTGACAAGTGAAAGAAAGAAGGACAGTGGCAAGTGAAAGAAGGAAAGTGGCAAGTGAAAGAGGGAAAGCGGCAAGTGAAAGAATGAAGGAAAGTGGCAAGTGAAAGAGGGAAAGAGAGAAGAGATGAGCAGATGGAGAGGTAAACAGCACAGTCTGAGCTTAACCAGAAAAAAAAATTGAGTCAAACAACATAAAACATAATGTTCCAATTCACTAAGTAATAAGTAAATGTTTAATTTTTTTGGCAGAACATGAAGGAGAGAGAGAGAGCGGGTGATGGAGAGAGACAGCAGCTGAGTATGTAAAGGTGAAAGGTACAGCACTACACTGAATGAACCTTATTTTAAAATTTTATGAATGAGTGAAAGAAAAAAGAAAAAATATAACTTATTTATTAGATATTCTCTCAATTTATCATCTGGTGTGTATTTGTTTTAATGGCAGAAGAAGACAGGGAGAGTGAGCAGCAGACGGAGAGAGAGAGAGAGAGCAGAAGATGGTGAGTGACCAGAAGATGAAGAGCAAGAGATGGAGAGAGAGCAGAAGATGGAGAGAGAGAGAGAGCACAGAAGATGGAGAGGAGATGGAGAGTGAGATTGAGAGAAAGCAAAAGAGAGAGAGCAGAAGTTTAGATATGATAAGTTTAGATAAGTTTAATATTTGTATATTGTTCATTGTAAATTCTGAAAATAAATGGCTGTTTTTAAAGTGCATGTTGTAGTTTTTTTGCACGTAAAAAAAGGTGCCAAAATGCATGAGAAAGCATAAAAATAGAGCTTGTTTACCAAAAATGTTCTGCGGGAGAATACCCCTGGAACCCCCTACAAGGCAGTGCGCTCAGCCCCCAATGTCCTGAGATCCAAGAAACCCATGCAGGAGTGTATGGTGCATGTGTCCCATCAGCATATTCGTTCATTGCATCACCTTCTCCCCTGTGCATCATATCCTTCATAAACCTTGATTTTAGCATTGGCCTCTGCTAAAGCTGTTTGGATTTCTAATTCCTCCTTTTCTGCTTGTAGCTGAGCCTCCTTTAATGCTAAAGCTTGTTTTTATTTCAGGGTAGCTGCCTTAGCTTCAAGAGCTGCTCGTGTTGCTTCTTCTTTTAAACGTGCAGAAGATGCGGATGATGGACTGGATTGTCCACTGCCAGCCTTTGATGCTTTAGATCGTGACACCATAGACACACTGTCCATATGAGTTACCTGATCATGACATGTTTGAGGCTTTTCCTTTTGAAGTTCAGCATTTTTAATCCACATATGAGCATCTTCAATAAAGTCCTAGCATCTGACTTCCTTAGGTTTGAACCAGTAGTCTTGGTCTGTACTTTTTTCCTCTTCACTGAGATAAAGCAGAACAGAGATGTTGCTTTCTTTGAACTCCTCAAAGGTTGTTTTGAGTACTTTAATGCTCGACTTAACTTCCTCTAAGTTAAGTTCATTTTCCATTAACCCGTTTAATCCCAAATTTTTCCCTGCAAAATAAATGCATACATTTCACTCCTTAGACCTTCCTAACAAGTAATATGTATGATTTTTTTCATTTCATGTTGGTTATGTTGGTGAAAATCTAGGATTTATACTCGGCAACAATTGTTGCCAGTGGGAAACAGCATAGTCAGAATTTTCACAAATTCTTCAATTTGACCTATTTACACACAGAGAAATTAAGAATAACACTAACATGTGTAATACATATATATTTGTATATTATAATTAGGCATGTTTACAGATGTGTTCAGAACTTTATCAGAACCATAAAGATTCAATGGCAATGCATACTGAAGTGAACTTTCAATGCCTTCAATGGCAACAATGGAATTACTGTGTTTCAGTCTCATAAAACAGATTAAAAATGTAGAGCTAAGAGAATAATAAATAAATTCACATTGTGGCAGTAGCTTATATTAACTTAACATTTACTGACCAGTAACATCATGGTCAAAAGATGAGTGAACAGTATTATTCATCAAAAAATCAAATCAGTGCAGGTACGTAGCCTAATTAGTGTACCACAAATACAGTGCAAAAGGTGTAAGAACAGTGCATACTGCAGGATACTATTTGGAACTAAGCACAGCTCAATGGCTTACTTGTTACATTTCACTCTCCATGAAAAATCTTGAAGCACTCAATGAGGAGTGGTACATCACACTTCTCACATCCATACACAGTGCGGTTGTTGCACCGCCTATGTATTATGCTAGCGGCAACAAATGTTGCCGTGCTAACATTTATTCTTCTTGTGTTCAAAATATGCATGCAGGCATAAAATTCTCATTATTTATCAGTAGTAGACCCTTTACAAAATATATGTACAAAATATTTCAGTTCTATGTGTTAATTAAGGTATTTTACTTACTTCCTCTTGTAGAAGTCTGAGCCAGACATCTCACTCAGGAGGTGCAGGCGGGAAGTTAAGAGGCCTGGTCATGTGACCATTCACACTAGTTACATGTAATTGATACAATTTAGAGGAGACAAGATATTTTTTCATTTTAAAACTTGCATTAGGCACCTAAAGCCAAAACAAGACTCTTAGAGCTTCCAGAAGTTTAAAAAAAATTACTGGCAACAATTGTTGCCGGTGGAATTAAACGGGTTAACTGCTCCATTTCTTTAGTTTTAGCAGTCATTTGTCTCAGTTTTGCTCTTCTCCCATTTATGTAATGATACAAGCTACAAAGCTTTCTGTGCTTGACTGCCCTCTTGTGGCCGTCATCGGCAACTGCGTCCCTGTCTGTTGTGAATTCCCTGCTGTGAGGAGAGCACTTTACAGCAGGCTGCTACGTGCAGGGACTGAGAGACTGTTTGCGCATGCGCAGTGTGTTCGGTGGTGAAGTTTTGTGCGGTTGGCTGGAGGTTTCCGCCGATCGTCAGCATCGTCATTCTTGTGCAAACGGTGTGCGTCGGTGATGATGTGAGTTTTCCGATTGATGGATGAATGTTACTACTTATAATTCTGTTATGTCAGCTGTTAATACTACTTAATAATATGTTAATTTGCCTCAGCTAGCTTACCGTATAGCGTAATTATCCTGGTGAAACGTGATTAACACAATGTGTAACTTTGTTAATCATAGATTTATTCATTTCACCCATTGTTATTCATTGTTTATTTAGCAAGTAGCCGTTCTTGATTTAGTTTGTGGCCGTCACATGGATGCTAACATTTCATTACCGGACTGGTAGCAGACCGGGCTGTCTCAGCTTACCTAGGTCACGTGATCTGCTTGCTGCACTAAGTTATTGTGTTATTGTATGGTCTTACACTGACCCCTACTGGTTATTTTAGTATGACACCTTATTCATTGTAATTCATTGAGGTCATGTCAGTTAATTATTATTAATATTATTTTATTATTGTTGTGTTCACAGATATCACAAACCACACACACACATACTGTACCGAAGTACAATTCAACTGACGTGCTGAAATAAATACCCTCAAAGAGAGAAGTTGCTGCGTCTTCTCTGACCGGAGGATTAGGCCAGTTATATACAGCCAGCGTATCATCACCGAGCTGTTTCCTTACAAGTGGTCCTTCGAGCCGGATTGTATATAACTGCGCTATGGCAACTTCTGACAGACCTGTGGAAACCCAACCTCCAGTTGTGTCCCGCCCAAGCCGGACTCACCAACTCCCCAGGCACCTAGAGGGTTTCGTCGTTGAACACCCTGGATATATAAACAGACAAGATGGAGCACATCAAGAGATAGGAGCGGAGACAGCGCCTCCATATCATACTTCACTCACTAGCACAGAAGACGTGAGGCTGGAAGGAATGGAGGCCCGCCTGAAAGACATAACTAGGCAGATGAAACAGCTGCAGTCAGCCATGGACAGTGTTAAAGGTAAAGCTCATCCTCAGCAGTATCCATTCAACTTATCATATCCTGCCCGGAGCTCAAGCCTGCCTTACATTCATCACAGTGGAATGATAGGGCCCAGAGCACCCCTCCTTATGGATAATCTGATAAGTTGGAAATCAGCTGATGGAGGATATTGTCAGTACCTGGACAACAGTGAGCCAGGTCCACCTACAGCACAGTCCATACAGCATGGTGAAATTAACTCAACAACTCAGACTGTTCAAGCTCCACAAGTCTCTGCCCAGCTAGCAGCAGAACCGCTGGACCTCCATGTGTCTACTCACCATCCAGCTACTCTAACTGGGTCAGATTCTGAGTTTCTACTGCTGCCTGTAGTTCAATCGGCTCACCACACCCCACTTGTCCAGCGAACGTATTCACCCTCTCCCCCAGTGCTCCCTGCGGGTCAGCATGCCCAGCTAGGGCATCAGTCAGCTCAACAGTCACCACTGATAGTGTATCAGCCGACCACTCAGCATGCTCAGCCTGCAGCCCCGCTGACACACCCATCAGCCCTGTATGCCTCTCAGCCAGTCCAGTTGTAAGAGCCACTAACACATAATAATATTTGATGGAGTGTTTTTTGAAATGTGTGGTTTGAGCAACATGTTCTGACTATATTTACATTTATATTTGTATTCATGCAGCAGTTGAATGATGACATGTGGGGAATTTATGGTTTCATTGGGATTTTTTGTGTTTTGATGCTGAGTGCAGTGAATCATGTTTTCTTGTTGCTTTGCGACAGTTGGTTTTGCTTTACGGCAGTTTTGCCACGGGTGCGGCGGGTTGCTGAGGTTTAGGCAAGCATGGATTGCAACAAGTTTTTGACCGTCGTCACAGTCTTTAAAAGCTTTTAGTGACAGATGCTGTATGGTCGTATTTATTTTCCTTTTGCCAGTGGAAAATGTTTTTTTTTGTTTGTAACCGTGGAGAATGTTCACCATGTCGATATTGGATCAGGCTTGTGTGGATTAAAATTCATTTTTTGGAACTTTTTCCCTGGCTCCTGTGGACTTCGTATGGACTTGTGAGTGCATTGGGTGTCACAAGAAAATAGATAATAGACTGAACACGAGTCAAAACATCAACAGCTTGCTTATTAAGTGGCTAACAGTAAAGGTTTGGATTTTCGCATTAAACGGCCACTACATTAAGTCAAAAACTTGCAAAAGAATGGATTATTATGGACAATAACATTACGTCAAGGGATCCGACTAATTAATGGAATCGTCGGACAGCGCACTCGGGAACTGCGGCAAGAAAACTAGTGAGACATTGGATTATTTTACCAAGCGGTAATTAAAAATGACTGTACTTTGCTTTCCTTGATGGTTTACTGGAATCATATACTGCTGGAAATCAAGTAATTGCGTACCAGACGCGTCTGTGAGTTAACTGGAACCGACTACGTCATGGAAGCGGAAAACTCCGACAGGCACGCAGTTTCGGATGACGGCCACAAGAGGGCAGTCAAACACACAGAAAGCTTTGTGGAAGAGCGGCTGTATCATTATATAAATGGAAGGAGAGGAAAACTGAGACAAATGACCGCAAAAGCTAACGAAATGGAGCAGTTAATGGAAAATGAACTTAACTTAGAGGAAGTTAAATCAAGGATGAAAGTACTCAAAACAACATTTGAGGAGTTCAAAGAAAGCAACATCTCTGTTTTGCTTTATCTCAATGAGGAGGAGAAAAGCACAGACCAAGACTATTGGTTCAAACCTAAGGAAGTTAGATTCCAGGATTTTATTGAAGATGTGGATTTGTGGATTAAAAATGCTGAACTTCAAAAGGAAAAGCCTCAAACATGTCATGATGAGGTAACTCATATGGACAGTGTGTCTATGGTGTCACGATCTAAAGCATCAAGGGCTGGTAGTGGACGATCTGGTGCATCATCTGCTTCTTCTGCACGTTTAAAAGAAGAAGCAACACGAGCAGCTCTTGAAGCTAAGGCAGCTACCCTGAAACAAAAACAAGCTTTAGTATTAAAGGAGGCTCAGCTACAAGCAGAAAAGGAGGAATTGGAAATCCAAACAGCTTTAGCAGAGGCCAATGCTAAAATCAAGGTTTATGAAGGATATGATGCACAGGAAAAAGGTAATGCAATGAATGAATATGCTGATGGGACACATGCACAATACACTCCTGTAAAGAAGGAAAGTCGCCGAGGAGAGGCAGAAACCAGCCATCTACAGAACCTGCAGAGGTATGACAAACTCCCAGACATTTCACTCCCATCATATGGAGCTAAACCTAAAGTGTTTAAGGTAGAAGAGTCAGGTGTTACTGCCAGTGGGATTTCCCAGTACCAAAGTGACTCCACAAAAGACATGTACAAAGTATTGAAACAGCAAACTGACATGACAGAGATGCTGGTGAAACATCAACTGTTGGCTCGTTTGCCACAACGTGATATCCCTGTCTTCTGTGGTGACCCTCTGGACTTTAGGTCCTTTCTCAAGGCATTTGAGCATACAGTGGACTCTAAAGCAGACAATAGTGCAGATAAGCTGTACTTCTTGGAACAATATACTAGAGGTGAGCCACGTGATCTAGTGAAAAGCTGTCAGCATATGCCCCCCGACCGAGGCTACCTTGCAGCCATGCACCTATTGGAAGACCGTTATGGCAACAAACTGAAAATTGCCACAGCGCTTATGGAAAAGATGTTCAAGTGGCCACAAATAAAATCAGAAGACGCACAGGCACTCAACAGTTTCTCACTCTTCCTTGTGAGTTGCCGCAATGTCTTGGAAGATGTGGACTATATGGATGAATTAGATAACCCAACAAATATGAGAGCTATCATCTCAAAATTGCCCTACAAAATTAGAGAAAGGTGGAGGGCGCTTGCTTTTGAAATTCAGGATAGGGATCGTAGGAGGGTGAGATTCACAGACTTGGTCATCTTTGTGGATAAGCAAGCAAAGATCACTGCTGACCCTCTTTTTGGTGATTTACAAGGCCCCACACCGGAAAAGGAGAAGAAAACATTTCCAGTAAACAAAAATGTCAAGAGAGTAAAGGGAAGTAGCTTCGCTACTTATGTAACTACACAAAGAGAGAAAGAAAGTGACAAGTCCAATACAACGACTGACAGGACACCAAGCAATGTTGCCTTCACCAAACCGTGTCTTTGCTGCAAGAAAAATCACACACTTGTGGAGTGCTATCAGGTAGCAGAAAAAGCTCATAAGGACAAGTTGGATTTCATAAGGAAGGCTGGTCTCTGCTTCAGCTGTCTAGTTAAAGGACACTTAAGTAAGGACTGCAAAAGAAAGCTGGCATGCCAAATATGTTCAGAAAAACATCCTACCATGTTACACATTCCCAGAAAAGAGGATGTTTCAGAAAAGGCAAGTGCAGACAACCAAGAGGAGGCCAGTTCAGAGCAAACAGTGGTCTCAAGTGCCCTTGTACACTTAAAACAGGAGAAAACCACCTGTAATGGGGCCGGAGAAAAGTGTGTTCTTGCCATTCTTCCTGTGTGTGTCAAGTCAAAAAAAGGCAGTAAAATTGTGGAAACATATGCATTTATGGACCCTGGGAGCTCAGCCACATTTTGCACAGACTCTTTAGCACGACAGCTAAATCTTCAGGGAAAAGGAACTGAACTTGTCTTAACTACAATGAGCTCAACTAAACACGTGAAAAGTTGCCTTTTCAGAGACTTAGAGGTTAGTGGACTTGAGGAAAGTAACTTTATTAACTTGCCAAAAATCTACACCCAAAAGACCATCCCAGTGACAAAAGAAAATATACCTACACAAAAGGACATTGATAAATGGTCATATCTACAGGAAGTAAAACTGCCATGCATCGATGCTGAAATAGGGCTCCTTATTGGTAATAATGTGCATGAAGCATTCGAGCCATGGAAAGTTATCCACAGTCAAGATAACGGGCCCTTTGCCATTAAGACAATCCTTGGATGGACCGTTAATGGCCCTGTAAGAGAACAAAGAGATAGTGGATTGGATGGCAGTGAGCAACATCAAGTCACAGTCAATAGGATCTCTGTGGAAACAGTGGAAAATCTGCTCATACAGCAATACAATGTCGATTTTCCTGAGCACAGCTGCAGTGACAAACTGGAAATGTCACAAGAGGACAAGCAGTTCATCAACTCTGTATCCAGTTCAGTGCATCATGTTGACGGACATTACTACATCAACATGCCTACCAAAACATCACCAGTCAGTTTGCCAAACAACAGAAATGCTGCGGTGCAGCGAGCGATGAGCCTCAAAAAGAAACTCATCAAAAACCATGCATTCCACCAGGAGTACAAAGACTATATCAATGACCTGATAAAAATGGGTTATGCAGTGAAGGTGCCAGAAACACAGCTGAACCGGCAGGATGGAAGAGTGTGGTACATTCCACATCACGGGGTGTACCACCCACAAAAAAGGTCACTTCGTGTAGTATTTGACTGTGCTGCCAGCTTTCAGGGAACCTCACTCAACAAGGAGCTGCTTCAGGGTCCAGACATGACTAACTCCCTTATTGGTGTATTGACACGATTTAGACAGGATTATGTTGCAGTCATGGCAGATATTAAGGCCATGTACCACCAAGTGAGAGTTCCAGAAGAGGACACAGATCTGCTGCGTTTCCTGTGGTGGCCAGAGGGAGACCTCACAAAGGAAATGGTAGAGTACAAAATGGTCGTTCACCTGTTTGGCGCTACTTCGTCACCTAGCTGCGCCAATTTTGCTTTGCGGAGGACAGCAGAAGAGAACAGAACTGGATCTTCACCTGAAGCTGTGGAGACAGTTCTCAGAAATTTTTATGTCGACGACTGTTTAAAGGCAGTCAGTGATGAGAGTGAAGCTATCTCTCTGGGCAAGGATCTTGTGGCATTGTGCGCCTCAGGTGGTTTCCACCTCACCAAATGGACAAGCAATAGCCGGGCATTCTTAATGACAGTGCCAGAGAGTGAAAGAGCTAAGGAAGTTAAGGACTTAGACTTGGCTAAAGATGCCCTTCCAGTGGAAAGAGCACTAGGTGTGCTCTGGTGCATAGAGTCAGACAGTTTCAAGTTCAGAGTTAATATCAGCAGAAAGGTAGCCACCAGAAGAGGAGTTTTATCTGTGGTGAGCTCCATATATGACCCATTGGGATTCCTTGCTCCAGTTGTGCTTCCAGCAAAGATCTTTCTGCAACAACTGTGCAAGGAAAAACTAACATGGGATGAGGAAATTCCTGACAGAATGGCACAATACTGGAACACATGGATAAATCAACTGCCACAGCTTTCCAGCTTCCAAGTAAGGAGGTGTATAAAGCCTGAGAGATTTGGATCTATCGCATCTGCACGATTGCACCATTTTTCAGATGCCAGCGAGAGCGGCTATGGAACAGTGTCTTTCTTGAAGCTAATCAACAGTGACGGACATGTGCATTGTGCTTTCATGATGGGAAAGGCACGCGTGGCACCTCTCAAACAAACCACTATCCCACGCATGGAGCTGTCGGCTGCTGTAGTATCCGTGAACATGGACGCTCTTTTAAGAAGGGAGCTCCAGCTGGAGCTAAAAGACTCAGTGTTCTGGACAGATAGCACTGCTGTGCTAAAATACATTGGCAACGACACATTACGTCTGAAAACCTTTGTTGCTAACAGGGTTGCCGTCATCAAAGAAGCAACAAAGGCAGATCAATGGTGGTACGTCAGCACAACAGAAAACCCAGCTGATTGCGCCTCTCGTGGACTCACTCCAGAACGGTTCATGACCAATCAGAGCTGGATTAAAGGACCATCAATTCTGACAGATCCGGCCTATGAATGTTCAAGAAAGGTGGACAGTGTGAAACTTTCTGAGGATGATGATGAGGTAAGGAAGACTGCCATTGTTCACAGTACACAAATTATTGAAAATACTGACATAGTAAACAAATTAATGGGCTACTATTCCAGCTGGCATCGTCTCAAAAGAGCTGTAGCATGGATACTTAGGCTAAGAGAAAGTCTGCTATTTTTAAGCAAAAGGCGAAAAGAACTGGAAGCTGCAACTTACCAACAGGATGATGACTCAATCAAAGCAGTGACCAATATAAACAAAGAAATGCAGCAAAACAAAGCAAGTTTGAACAAGGAGCCTTTGACTGTGCAGAACCTGAATGCAGCAGAAATGGAGATCATCCGCTATTGTCAAAATAACAGGTTTCAAGTTGAGATCTCCTCATTAAAACGAGGGACACAACTAGTCAGAGGGAACAGCCCCATTTGTAAGCTAGACCCAGTGCTGCAAAATGGTATACTAAGAGTGGGGGGTCGTCTCAGTAAATCTGCAATGCCCGAGGAATCTAAGCACCCCATAATCATGCCAAATGATATGCATCCCACAACTCTGCTTCTGAGGGACATACATGAAAAAGTTGGACACTCAGGAAGAAACTACATGCTTTCTCGCCTTCGCCAAAAATTCTGGATTCCCGCAGCTAATTCTGCAGTGAGGAAACTCATATCCAAGTGCATTACATGCAGGAAAATCCAGGCTAAGGCTCATGGACAAAAAATGGCAGATTTGCCTGCAGACAGACTGTTACCAGACAAACCACCTTTTACTGGTGTAGGTGTAGACTATTTCGGGCCAATAGAGGTCAAAAGAGGTCGCAGCGTCATTAAAAGATATGGGGTATTGTTTACCTGTCTGACGACCCGTGCAGTGCACTTAGAGGTGTCCCACACACTCGACACAGATTCGTGCTTAAATGCACTTAGACGCTTCATGTGCAGAAGAGGTCAGGTCTCTGTCATCAGATCAGACAATGGCACTAATCTTGTTAGTGCAGACAAGGAGCTACGTGCAGTTATGCAACAGTGGGATGTGGTCAAAATACAGGATACACTTGCACAAAGAGGAGTCCAGTGGATTTTCAACCCACCTGCCGGACCTCATTTTGGCGGAGTGTGGGAACGCCAGGTGAAATCTGTAAAGAAAGTCTTGAAATCTGTCTTGCATGAGCAAACAATAGATGATGAATGTTTACAGACTCTATTTTGTGAAGTGGAGAACATTCTAAATGACAGACCACTAACCACTTCCTCTGAGGACCCAAACGATTTAGAGCCATTGACACCCAACCATTTGCTCTTACTAAGGAAAAGGCCCTTGCTTCCCCTTGGACTTTTCAGCAAGGATGACTGTTACTCACGTCGGAGATGGAAGCAAACGCAGTACCTGGCAGACCTATTTTGGAAAAGGTGGGTGCGTGAGTATTTACCTAGTCTGCAGGAACGGCAGAAGTGGAACAAAGTACAGCAAAACTTGATGCCAGGAGACATTGTAATGATCCTGGATGACAGCGCCCCCAGGAGCTCATGGCTTCTGGGAAGGGTCGTGAGTACAAAGTCAGACTCTAAAGGACTTGTTCGTCGAGTTCTAGTCAAAACCAAGTCCAGTACTCTAGAGAGACCTGTTGCTAAACTTTGTCTTATATGTGAAGTGGATGCTTAAGTGTTGTACAAAAGTAGAAAATGCTGCTAAGGTGAATGCAGATTGTCATCTCATTTATGCATATCAAAATTTAAAAAAAAAGGGAGAATATGACAAATGTATGCTGATTTTGTTGTTAGATTTGTTATAATTTGATGTGGCTCTTAGTAATAGTAATATGTTTGGTAATCATAAGTCCTCCTGCCTTATAATTGGGGCCGGAAATGTAAGAGCCACTAACACATAATAATATTTGATGGAGTGTTTTTTGAAATGTGTGGTTTGAGCAACATGTTCTGACTATATTTACATTTATATTTGTATTCATGCAGCAGTTGAATGATGACATGTGGGGAATTTATGGTTTCATTGGGATTTTTTGTGTTTTGATGCTGAGTGCAGTGAATCATGTTTTCTTGTTGCTTTGCGACAGTTGGTTTTGCTTTACGGCAGTTTTGCCACGGGTGCGGCGGGTTGCTGAGGTTTAGGCAAGCATGGATTGCAACAAGTTTTTGACCGTCGTCACAGTCTTTAAAAGCTTTTAGTGACAGATGCTGTATGGTCGTATTTATTTTCCTTTTGCCAGTGGAAAATGTTTTTTTTTGTTTGTAACCGTGGAGAATGTTCACCATGTCGATATTGGATCAGGCTTGTGTGGATTAAAATTCATTTTTTGGAACTTTTTCCCTGGCTCCTGTGGACTTCGTATGGACTTGTGAGTGCATTGGGTGTCACAAGAAAATAGATAATAGACTGAACACGAGTCAAAACATCAACAGCTTGCTTATTAAGTGGCTAACAGTAAAGGTTTGGATTTTCGCATTAAACGGCCACTACACCAGTCTACCCTCTCACAGTCTCAAAGTATGCCCCAGTCCTTCCCCACAGCTGCACAGCAACAGAGTTTTCCTCAATATGGCCAGCACCACGCAACTCCTTCACCTGGGCCACCACTAGGATCTCAACCTACTCCACTCAACCAGCAAGGGACTAGGCCAAACGCCTTTCAGACCCCTCTTTATCAGCCTACAGAGCCAAGAGCTGCCTATTCAGTCCCCCAGACTAGATATCCCCCTGTAGTTCAGTCACAGTCATACCAGCTCAGACCTCAGTCAGCTGCACACTACTCACCGCCTGCACCCATGGCTGCTCCACCCACGGTATCAGGATACAACAATCCTGCAGCACTCACTATGACAGAAATGGCTATTGCAGCCTCATACGGTATACCAAAGCCAAAACTGCCTCTCTTCAATTCTGGACGGGAGAGTGATTTCATCATGCTAAAAAGGGGACTGGATAGCTTACTTGGTCCACACAGGCACTTAACTGAAGATTACAAATATCAAGTATTACTTGACCACCTTAAGCTGCCTAGCGCCTACCAAATGGCAAAGAGATATATTCATGACCCCACGCCATACACCAGTGCAATGGACGCTTTGCAGCAACGCTATGGGCAGCCAAGACAACTGGTACAGGGAGAAATAAAGAACATATTAAACTCTCCTCCTGTGAAACCTGGTGATGCAAAGGCTTTCGAAGACTTCTCCTCAGCCATAAACACACTGGTGGGGATGTTAAGCCGAATGGACGGTCCAGCTCAGTCTGAGCTACGGTGTGGCTCCCATGTAGACACACTCCTTGGCAAGCTGCCAGTCTACTACAGGGATAGTTTTGCCGAATTCTGTATTAAAAGAGGCATTATCCGGAGTGGGAGTGACCAAACATATACCCTACCTGACCTCGCTGAATGGCTGGATATGAAGGTTCAGGTGCTTCAGGTATCCCGACGTGCAGCAGAATCCAGCCCAGCTGAATCCAGCCGTCCCACACAGAGAGAGAATAAGGCCTCTAAATCACAGTGGGTCAAACCAGCTTCTGTCTACTTCAGCAGTGACCCCACAGCAGTCAAACATCAGCAGGCCACTCCACAGCAACAAAGAGCCCTGCAGCCAGGCTCAAAGACAGATCAGCCCACTGGCAAGAAGAGGGAGCGCTTTAAGCCCTATTGCCCATACTGCACGACTACTCATGATCATTACCTCAACGGCTGCCCCGAGTTTGAAAGGATATCTACTGAGGAGAAAGCCGCTTGGATCAGAGATAAAGGGAGATGCTGGAGGTGTGGACGCGGTCATTCACCAGAGAGTTGCACCCTAAAGAAACTCTGCTCTACCTGCAATAAACAACACCTGCTGATACTCCATGAAGTTGTAGCCCAAGATCCACAGCTAAACGTCCTCACCGTCAGTACACCAACCAATGCAGTGTATCTGGATCAGACCAGCCATTCAGGTCGCGTCATGTTAAAGGTGGTACCTGTGGTGCTTCGTCACGGCAAGAAAACACTGAACACGCATGCAGTGTTAGACGACGGCTCAGAGCGGACCGTCATTTTGACTGCTGCAGCTAAGCACCTTGGTCTGTGTGGAGAAGAGGAGTCACTAAGACTGAAGACTATCAGACAGGATGTATTGAAGCTGCAGGGATTGGCAGTGTCATTCGAGGTGTCCGCTAACACACAGCCACGTGCCTATCTCTCCATTAGCCAAGCCTTCACCGCCAGTGAACTCCAGTTAGCTGAGCAGTCATGTCCAGGAGACAAACTGGTGAGGAAATACAACCACCTGAAAGGGGTCCCGCTACACACATTCACTAAGGTGCAGCCAATGCTGCTGATCGGATCCGACCACCCTCACCTAATAACTCCAATTCAACCAGTACGAGCAGGACCTATTGGAGCACCAGTAGCAGTCTACACCCGACTTGGTTGGGCAGTGCAAGGTCCCACTAATTTCCTTCAACACCCACCTGGTGAGAGCTCCTTCTTTCACCTGTCAGTTGATACACCATGCTCTGACTTACACAAGGATGTTCAACGCCTGTGGCAGCTCGATGTTCTGCCATACAAAAGCGAAAGAGAGGTGACACGATCCAAACAAGATCAAGCAGCTCTCACTATGCTTGAGGACAAGAGCATCTGTGTAACGATGGACGGCGTCTCAAGGTATGCAACACCTCTCCTACGAAAGAGGAAAGTAGCTCTGCCCTACGCTCCACCTGCTGCTGTGATGCCTCTCCTCCGTGCAACTGAGCGCCGCCTAGCTGCCAACCCGGAGATTGCTCTTGTCTACAACCAGGAAATTCACAAACTAGTGGAGGCAGGATATGCCGAGAGGATCACCAGCGAGGAAGCTAGGAGTTCTACTGAATCCTGGTATATTCCTCACCACTTAGTACATCATAATGAAAAGGCAAGGGTGGTTTTTAACTGCTCCTTTCGCTACCAAGGGACTGCCTTGAATGATGACTTACTACCAGGGCCCTCTCTTGGTCCATCACTGCTGGGAGTTCTGCTAAGGTTTAGAGAGCATGCTGTTGCTATCAGCGGAGACATACGTGCAATGTTTCACCAGATCAGGCTCCTTCCCGAGGATCAGCCACTTCTCCGCTTCATCTGGCGTGACATGGACAGAGACAGGCCACCTGACATCTATGAATGGCGCGTGCTGCCGTTCGGCACAGTCTGCAGTCCGTGCTGCGCCATATATGCAGTGCAGCGTCACGTTCGAGATCACCAGAGCGGCAACGAGGACCTGTTGGAGACAGTGATCACCTCGTTCTACGTGGATAACTGCCTGAAATCGCTCCGTTCAACACAAGAGGCTAAGGATCTTCTCAACCGTTTGAGAGCTCTCCTAGCTAAGGGTGGATTTGAAATCAGGCAGTGGGCCTCCAACAGGACAGAGGTAATATCTCACCTTCCAACTGAGGCACGATCAACAACATCTGAGCTGTGGTTAACCGCTGAAGGAGCTGACCCAAGGGAGTCCACTCTTGGCCTGATTTGGCACTGTATGCCAGACATGCTGGGTTATAAATGCCAGCCTGTGTCACCCAAACATCCCACCATGCGTCTCGTGTATAGAGTGCTCGCCTCTCAATATGACCCACTCGGATACATAATCCCTTTCACCACCCGGGCCAAAGTCCTGGTCCAGGCTTTGTGGGCTACGGAGAGACAGTGGGATGAGCCAATAGCAGACGATCTACTTCCAGTGTGGCAGGCATGGGAAGGTGAGCTCCCTCAGCTACAGAACATAACCTTGCCCCGATGTTATGTCCCAGCAGCTGCCGACAATGACTCAACAGTGATGCAGATTCACATCTTTTGCGACGCTTCAGAGAAGGCTTATGGGTCAGTCGCCTACCTGAGGGCAGAGGAACCAGAGGGACGCATAACTGTGTCATTCATCATGGCCAGGTCGCGGGTCGCACCCAAAAGACAACAGACAATGCCTCGACTGGAATTATGTGCGGCACTCACAGGAGCCCAGCTGGCTAAGGTACTCCAGACAGAACTGACCTTGCCTATACAATCTGTCGTCATGTGGTCTGACTCAACAACCGTACTGAGCTGGATACAGTCAGAGTCCAACCAGTACAAAGTATTCGTCGGTACAAGAGTCACAGAAATACTGGAGCTGACCAAACCTGGATCATGGAGATACATTAACACCGAGCTGAACCCCGCTGATGATATAACTCGCGGGAAGACCCTCCTTGAGTTGTCCCAGCCAAACCGTTGGAGTCAGGGTCCCTCATTCTTGTACCAGTCATCAGATCACTGGCCAGTCAACCCCTCAGTGTATAGGGAGGATCCTGATGAGTTGAAAACTCAAACCTTCTGTGGCCACATTTCTACTGCCAGCAGTGATGAACCCGATCCTGCTAAATACAATACTTGGTCTGAGCTACTACAGGCTACTTATCAGTCCCTGCACGGGGCGGCTGTCCCAGTGATGTCTGCCTCGGACCGCATCGAGATGGAGACTACTCTGTTGAGAAGGATTCAGTCTGATAGCTTCCCTGAAGAACTCAAGGCACTCAAACAGGGTAAACCAGTCCGCCCAGGTAGCCGTTTAAGTGCTCTCACCCCCGAGTATGATCAAGTATTGAGCCTCATTAGAGTCGGTGGCCGACTGCGCAAAGCTGAGATTCTGCTTGAAGACAGCCTTCATCCTGTTGTCCTCAGCCCAGATCATCCAATCACGCAGCTCTTAGTGAAGGATTATGACAACCGTCTTCACCATGCTGGCCCTGAGAGAATCTTCGCCGAGATTCGGAGGAGTTACTGGATCTTACGTGGTCGTCAGGTAATCAAAAAACACCAGAAAAGCTGTGCTGAATGCTGTCTGTGGCGGAGCACCCCTGTAACACCGATGATGGCCGACTTACCTGCTGCGCGGCTCCGGATTAACAAACCTCCCTTCTGGTCTACTGGGGTCGACTGTTTCGGGCCCTATATGGTGAAAATTGGAAGAAGGCACGAGAAACGGTGGGGCATTATATTTAAATGTCTTACATCGAGATGTGTTCACCTTGACCTATTGCCACACATGGACACAGACTCATTTTTACTGGCCCTGCGCCGATTTATCTCAAGACGAGGCAAGCCATATGAGATCTTGTGCGACAGAGGCACCAACTTCCGGGGGGGAGAGAGAGAGCTCACCGAAGCACTGGAGGATCTGGAGCCATCATTGAGGCAACAGTTGGCTGATCAAAGCATCACTTTCAAATTCAACCCTCCTCTCTCACCTCACTTCGGAGGAGCATGGGAGAGGGAAGTCAGGTCAGTTAAAACCTCCCTCCAAGTTGTACTGCGGGACCAAGTTGTTCCAGAGGAGGTGTTGTCAACTATCCTTGCAGAAGTAGAGGGTATACTTAATTCAAAGCCCCTGGGATACACCTCTTCTGACCTGGCCGACCCCGATCCTGTAACCCCTAACTTGTTGCTGATGGGGCGGCACGACGCATCGCTTCCTCAAGCTGCATATGGTTCCAGTGAACTTCTAGGTCACCGCCGTTGGAGGCATAGCCAGGTCCTAGCGGATCGCTTTTGGAATCAATTCACCCGCCAGTACCTCCCTGACCTTCAGCGCCGCCAGAAATGGCGAACCCCTACTGATGACCTTGCTGTGGACAAAGTGGTTATGGTGGTGGACTCCCAGCTTCCTAGGGCTCTCTGGCCCATAGGAAGAGTCACTAAAGTTCATCCCAGTGATGATGGAACAGTTCGTTCAGCAGATGTCAGCATTAAAGGGACAGTTTACACTCGTCCGGTTACCAAGCTGGTACCTATCCCTGAGATGCCTGATGATGACAGGGATACCAGGGCCCTTCAACAGCAGGGACTTCAATCTTCTTCTACACATTCATGAATGAATGCGGGGGCGGCTGTTGTGAATTCCCTGCTGTGAGGAGAGCACTTTACAGCAGGCTGCTACGTGCAGGGACTGAGAGACTGTTTGCGCATGCGCAGTGTGTTCGGTGGTGAAGTTTTGTGCGGTTGGCTGGAGGTTTCCGCCGATCGTCAGCATCGTCATTCTTGTGCAAACGGTGTGCGTCGGTGATGATGTGAGTTTTCCGATTGATGGATGAATGTTACTACTTATAATTCTGTTATGTCAGCTGTTAATACTACTTAATAATATGTTAATTTGCCTCAGCTAGCTTACCGTATAGCGTAATTATCCTGGTGAAACGTGATTAACACAATGTGTAACTTTGTTAATCATAGATTTATTCATTTCACCCATTGTTATTCATTGTTTATTTAGCAAGTAGCCGTTCTTGATTTAGTTTGTGGCCGTCACATGGATGCTAACATTTCATTACCGGACTGGTAGCAGACCGGGCTGTCTCAGCTTACCTAGGTCACGTGATCTGCTTGCTGCACTAAGTTATTGTGTTATTGTATGGTCTTACACTGACCCCTACTGGTTATTTTAGTATGACACCTTATTCATTGTAATTCATTGAGGTCATGTCAGTTAATTATTATTAATATTATTTTATTATTGTTGTGTTCACAGATATCACAAACCACACACACACATACTGTACCGAAGTACAATTCAACTGACGTGCTGAAATAAATACCCTCAAAGAGAGAAGTTGCTGCGTCTTCTCTGACCGGAGGATTAGGCCAGTTATATACAGCCAGCGTATCATCACCGAGCTGTTTCCTTACACTGTCGGAGTTTTCCTCTTCCATGACGTAGTCGGCTCCAATTAACTCACAGATGCGTCTTTTACAGTTGAGGTGAGCAATTACTTGTATTCCAACAGTGTATGATTCCAACAGACCACCATGAAAGGTAAGGTACAGTCATTTTTTAATTACCGCTTGGTAAATTAATCCAATGTCTAGCTGGGTTCCTTAGTCGGATCCCTTGACGTAACGTTATTGTCCGTAATAATCCGTTCATTTGCATTTAGCATCAAAACACAAATAAATCTTAAAATAACCATAAACTGTTCATATACTATTATGTAACTGTTGCATGAACTTAATTATAGCCAGAACATATTGTGTAAACTCAGTAATTACAGTAATTAGAATGTATAGATAGATAGATAGATAGATATGCTTTATTCCAGACTCAAGGTCCATACAAAAAAGAATTAAAAATAAAATAAAGTAAAAATAAAATAAAAAGAAAAAACACACAAAATAATAATAATAAAAAAGTCTAATGACTCATTTTTAAAAGACATTTATACCAGTGCCCCCAGAAGTGAGATGTGCAGCGTGTGTCACTGTACATAATATTCACCAGTGCCACAACAATTTGATTCTCAGAATCATTTAACCGGCAGATGAACCTGTGCATTACATTTCTCAGGACCGCTTGCAGCGTGTTCACTCCAGCACTCACAAACAGCTCACTCGCACTCGTCCATCTAGGCCTTTTTAAAAGTATCCTTAGAGCGTCATTGTATGCCACTTGTAATCTCTGCAGGCTCGCTTTTTTATAGTTTAACCACAGATGAGCAGTGTACAGGGGGGAACAATACACTTTAAACAAAGTCAGCTTTACATCAACAGTGCAACAACCGAATTTACGTGACAAAACATTTGCTCGCACATACAACATACGACACTGACGATATATGTCCTCATCATCTGTCAGCTGGTCTGTGATCACATGACCAAGATATTTCACTTTACTACAGATATTTAGAACATTACCTGAGAGTTTAAAGTCAGGAAAAGTCATATGTCTGTCCTCCATGGTTCTGCAAATCATGATTACACTTTTTGAGTCGTTGTACTTTATGTCATGTTGTTCCCCATACACAGAGCACACGTTGAGGAGCTGCTGCAGACCAGCTGAGCTTGGACTAAAAATCACACAATCATCAGCGTACATAAGATGGTTCATCACTGTACTACCGACCATACAGCCAGTTCTACATGAGCTTAATTTTTTTGATAAATCATTCATGTAGAAATTAAATAAGATAGGAGATAAGATACTCCCTTGTCTTACTCCATTACTGACATGAAAAGGAGCAGACAAGCAGTTGTCCCATTTAACCTGCATGGTCTGTTGGGCATACCAATAGGACAGGATTCTGATTATATAATTAGGGACACCGGCTGCACCCAATTTTTTGAATAATTTCCCATGATTCACCCGATCGAATGCCTTAGAGGCATCTAAAAAACACATAAAAACAGATGAGTTTTTCCTCTTATAGTTACTCAGCAGTTCCTTTAACACATATATGCACATATCTGTACCGTGCCTTGGTTTAAAACCAAATTGATTATCTGTGGAAATAATTAGTTCATTGATCCTCTCTAGGATAATTTGTTCAACAACTTTCGACAATATATTGGCTAGAGCGATGGGTCTATAGTTATCTGTAGAGCCCACTTTTCCTGCTTTATCCTTAACCACAGGAACCAGCAGCACTGTCATCATAGAGTCTGGAAGAAAGCCATGAACTATGAGAGCAGTGAAGCATAAGGCAAGAAGTGTACATAACCTTGAGCTTGCAAATTTGAGATGTTCAGCAGAGATAGAATCCCTACCTTTCGTTTTATTAACAGATAAGTTTTTAATCGCTTGAGAAATCTCATGGAATCTGATCACATCTATATTTTCAACATTTGCTACTTGATAGCCATTAGTCTGAACACAGTTAAACAATTTACTATAATGCCTTCGCCAGAGTTCAGCAATAGCATTAGCACCAGAGACTCCATCTACTGTATACGGTACAGAGGGTTTACAATTATTAATGTGTTTCACCTCTTTCCAGAAAGCTTTATTAGTATTATTTAAAAGTTTCTTGGCCATAGAGTCAGCCCTCAACTCTTGCTCATTTTTACTAATGAAACGTATTGCATATTTATATTTTGCATTTGTACTCTTCTTATATTCAAAAATAGCCCCCTGCCTTGGTTTACCAGCCATTGCCCAGGATTTAGTAGCTTCACGAGCCTCAGCATAGAATTCAGCCACATAAGTATTCCAGCCAGGTCGAACATTTCCTCTCTTTATACGCTTAAGGTGAGGCTTACTAGCTTCAAGTAGAGCTGAGACAATATCTGTATACATTGCAGAAATGTCTGTGTTATGTTTGGTGTTAGTACAATTACTGTTTTTGCACATGAGTGCCTCTCTAGGAATATGTATATTGCTCAATAAGTGGTCAGAAATTTCCCGGTAGGAAGTAATGTCTTCACATGAGAGAGAGGACCAGTCCAAGATACCCAGATTAAAGTTATTTACACATTTTACAGTTGCAGGTATGTACTCAGCTCTAATAACCATCTTTACAGGAATGTGATCAGAGGTAGATACATCGTATAGGATTTCCATGTGTATCAAAGAAGCGTGAGCATCAGCTGTAGAAAGGCAGTGATCTAGCCAAGAGGTGGTATGCCAGGCCTCACTTATGTGTGTGTAGCTTTCGGCTGGTAGGAGCTCTCTGCTTGAGAGTATCAAATTATTATCTGCACAGAGATGATGTAGGTGGTTAGCAAAAATTGACCTCTTGTCTGAAATGTCTGCATTCATATCCCCAACAATAAAAATATTTGTGAAACACTCATTTTGTAAATAAGAACTAATAAAAGCAAGCTTATTTACGTAGTCTTCTTCATTATGTAGAGATTCAAATGGAGTGTAAATATTTAAAATGATAAATTCCTTATCCCGCTGTGACAAATGTATGGCAATACACCAGTCCACACCAAGCCTAATGACTTTTATCGCTGAGTCTAGTTTCTTATTCCACAGAATTGCCACACCTCCTGGAATTCTGCCCCTTTTTATACCCAAGCTGAGGTCAGTGGTGGACTCTCCGGCACCATGAAAACTGTCACTTATGGAGTTTAGTCCTTTTAAATCCTGCTTTGCTAGAAACGTTTCCTGTAGGCACAGAATGTCACAGTGCTCCAACAACTGATCAACAATAATGCGGCGAGCTTTATCCCCAGCACTTTGACCCAAGCGCAGGCCACGACAGTTGTATGACAGGACGCTTATATCCATAGCAACGCCATACTTAGGCATTCATGCCAGTAGCGAGCACACTCGTAGCCCCAGCAGACAAAGTAGCCGCATTAGCACCAGTGACTCCAGCTCTACGTGGTTCATAAAAACGTCGCACATACGCTCCCTCTGGCCAGAGCTCCGGATTATACATATCACCAACGTCTTTACATTCAGCGGATATTTTAAATGATGCATATCTATTGTTAACAGTAGCAATCCTTTCACATGACACGTCACGTCCAAGTTTATTCTCAAGATGAGCACGCAGTATTTCAGTATCTATGTCGGGTGAGAACCTAGTTGCAAAGACTCTCACCCGTTTAGTTGTTATCATCTTGATCTCTCCTGCAGCTCCTGTGCCCACAATAGTTTTTCCAGCTTTCTTCTGTCCCAACGTAGATTTGCCGGTGCGTAATCCCTGTTGAGATTCCTCAGTGCGCTTCCGTTGCCCCTTTTTCACAACTCGGCTCCACTTTGGTGACCCAGGCGACAGCGTCGTTAGCCCAGGGCTAAGTGCTGGTGTGCCGCTCTCCTCTGTTAGAGACAGCGGTCCCTGTGCCTCTCCTCGGTGTCTGTCATCTGGGGTTTCAGTGACCAACGCTGACCCGCCAGCACCTCCAACAGCCGCTGGGTTGGTAACATGCGCTGCACTTGCATTCCCTGCGCCCGGCCGCCGCACCGGCGCAACGAGGCCAGTACAGCCGTGGTCAGAGTGCTGTTCCAGGGCACAAACCCGGCGGTTCACGTCCGCCGTGACTGCACGCAGACCGTCACTCGCTTCAGTCTGCCGGTGTAGCGCATGTTTCATAGCAGAGACCTCAGTGTGTAGCTGCTCTACTTTTCGAAGCAGGCCGCATACGTCCATGTTGGTGAAAGTCACAGGTGGCAGTTCATCCAAATAGTGAGATACAAATCTCGGAATGTTGTCCCCGCACTCATTCAGCACTTTGAGACAGCTCTTGATGTTATTGGCGTCTTTCTGTGCTCCTTTATGTGAGATGTTCCGTAGCGTGGTAGGACAGAGTTCAAACAGCGTTTTCCTTGAAGCCTCTATCCAATCTGAATCAAAGTTGTTGGCAGCTAACAGGACAATCTCATCCTGACTTAATGTTCTCATTTTTATAGCAAGGAAGTGTAAAAGTTCATCTTCCACTATGACTTTGCCATCCACAGTCTTATATATTTCTGGTTTTAATCGAGCTCTGGCAAACACTGGAGCACCTGAGGCATTGATGTCCGCCATTTTATCCAATAACACCAAGTAAAACAAGGACTGAAATAAAACCCAATAAATGAGATGGAACATAAAAGCCACTTGATATACCCACTTGAAATAAAGTTAAGATGCAGTATTTTCAATCTTATTTATTGGGATTTTATTTATTATCCATGTTTTACTTGGTTTTATGCATTCTATATATGGTATTCTGGCTTTTCCAGCTTAGATTCAGTTTCAATTTCATAATTGTATACAGTTTTAATGACTTGATAATTAATTCTGCTCCAATGGCCTAATCGAATTCAGAGGCAAAAATGTTTGATACCATTTTCACCTCTTTACATCCAGTGGTTCAGTTCCTATGGGTAGCATTTCATGTTAGCTTAGCATTAAGACTTGAAGTCTATGGGAGTCATTAGCCTAGTTCAGTCAAAGTGAAAAAATAAACCTTAACAATAATAAACCAACTCTGAAGCTTTCTTATTTACAAATTGTATCATGTGTATTTGAAACTGTTAATTTATAAATTGTTAAATCAAACATATAGATACTTTTTTGTCAAGACTCTCATAAAAACCTGTATTTATATTTGTAGATATTTTGTGTGTTGAATAATGCACAATTCTTTTGCCTAGAGAGAGGTATATTAATATCACTTTAATATTCACATCATGGACAGATCAGATGAAAGCCTTAGAACCAAAAATATTAGCACAATTAGAAGGGACATGGTAGTGCATTTCTGTGACAAGTCAAGTAAAATGATCCTGTCACACATCTGAAACCACTCAAGAGATCATAAAAGCTCACTGCACTGGGAAAAGTACATCTCACTCTCTCCATAAATAGAGAGTGAGAGAGAGAGAGAGAGAGAGAGAGAGAGAGAGAGGAAGAGTGAGTGAGAGAGATAGAGATAGATATACATACACTTTGTTACTTAAGGTGTCACTTCCTCATTCACACATACCAAGCAAATGTTTAACATTATGTATGAAAAGAGAGAAACTGTCACGCTTCAGTTGCACAGACTGAGAAGCTGCATGAGAGAGGATAAACAGCAAGAGGCAGAATAAAATAAGACATTAGAAGAGAAACTGTTGCGCATTAACAGTCACTGAGGCTGGTAGGAGATTTAGTTTTACATATTGACAACTAGGATATAGACCTGTAGACAGATTCATCATAAAAACAACTTTCTTTTCTTAGGGGACACTCGTGGCTTCTGACAACAAAAATGAGACTGTTATTAAAACTCATCCTCTACGCACTGACAGGTAACATCTGTACTATGGCAAGTCATACAGCTGGTCGTATCTGATTGACTTAAGTTAAACTGAATTGATGATTTTATTTTGTACAGTAATTAGTAACTTTGTCTATTTTCTTGCATTTTTTATGATAGGTTGTGTAAGATCCTTGTATGTGACAGGATACAAAGGAAGAACTGTCATCATTGACTGTATGTACAATCAAATAGAAAAGGATCATCACAAGTACTTTTGCAAAAGAGGTGTTACGCTTTTGTCTTGTGACAAAATTATTGTAGCTAACATCTCCAATATGTGGATACACAAAGAGAGATTTTCTCTGTATGACAGCCCTGAAAAGAATCAGCTTACAGTGATAATCAGAGATCTGAGTGACAATGATCAGACTGACTACTGGTGTGCTGTGGATCTTCCTCTGTCTCTTGACCTTTACACTGAAGTCAGACTTAATGTATTAGAAGGTAAGGCTTATGTCTCAAATCATAGTGTTTTTACTGAAAAGCAAACTTTCACTAGCATGCTCAAGTTGTGTTTCATGACAGCTGATTGCTGCAGGACATCAGAGAGTAAGGCTGCATATCTGGGCGGCTCTGTCACCATTGACTGCAAATACCCAGAGAGTGAGGAGAGCAACATCAGATACTTCTGCAAAGAAGATGGAAACTTGTCCTGCAAAAATGTGATAATGGCTCATGCTGAAAACAACAATACAAGAACAGACAGGTTTATTCTGTCAAACAGCAGAATGAACGGGGTCTACCGTGTAACTATTTCCAGTCTCACTGAGGAAGATGCTGGAAAATACTGGTGTGCTATGAAGAGAACTGAACCCGTCTCCATTGCAAAATTAACAGAGGTGCACCTGAGTGTTGTGAGTGAGTATCAATAGGGTTTTAATCATACTGAATTCAAAAATTGTTCTTTTTTGCATCAAAATGGCAGCACAAGCCTGTTTTACATTTACACGTATTGTCTGATTGTTCTGTCAGATTGGGACGACATTAAATTAAAGGGGAAAAGGAGGAATAACTCTACATGTTGTTTTTATTCAGTTGTTAAAGAGGTATGTTGATGTTGCAGCCCAGGCCTGCAAAAAAAAAAAAAAAAAAAAAAAAAAAAAAATAGAGGTTGAAAGTTTGAGAAGGGTCCTGTTACAGTACTTATAGTGAGGATGTGAAAATGGCTACAGCTTACTGGAATGAAACTGCAGTGAACCTTGCCTCAAACACCTGTTTCTGCCTTGTCAGTGAAAGTGAGAGTGAGAAAAAGAGAGAGAGAGTGAGTGGGGAGTGAATAAAAAAGAGGAAATATTTGAAAGTGAAAGGGAAATATTAAACTACAGTAGGACTGCAAGCATTAGCGGACTTAATAGACTAATGGACTTTAGTTTCAAAGTGACTGCAGGTATAGATGACATAAGTGCACAAAAGCAGATGCAAGTAACTAACCTAAGTCAGTCAAATAAGCAAGCAGTCTAAGTACGAAAAATGAGTAGCTAAATTAAAAAGGAAACACCAGTTCACACTGGTGTTGAAAATTCTTTTTTCAAGATAAAAGTTCTCCAAATTTGATTCCTGTAATGAGATACCATGGAAATGTCTGTAATTAATGTATTTTATTTGCATATTTATTTATTTTTTTGGCAAAAATGGAATGCCAAAAGGGCAGGAATCAAAGAGGTTTTCAAAAATTCACTTGTTGAAGTAGAATTTTGAAACTTACCAGATTTCACCTATGAAGACAGCATTTATTTATTTATCTATTTAACAATTTACAGTTGCAGGTCATCCATTTGACTTTTCTTTATCTTTGCTGTTGAAGTAGAAAAGCCCGTCAAGACTAAAACAACAACCACCACAGCTTCACTTGCCGCAGCAACAGTGCAGACCTCTGCCTCAGCAGCTTCAGCACCTGCCTCCACATCACTAACCAGCACTGCTAAATCATCCCAGAGTGGTAATCATGTCTCCATTAATCATTAAATCATGTGATGATTTTATTTTGTACAGTAATTAGTAACTTTGTCTATTTTCTTGCATTTTTTATGATAGGTTGTGTAAGATCCTTGTATGTGACAGGATACAAAGGAAGAACTGTCATCATTGACTGTATGTACAATCAAAAAGAAAAGGATCATCACAAGTACTTTTGCAAAAGAGGTGTTACGCGTTTGTCTTGTGACAAAATTATTGTAGCTAACATCTCCAATATGTGGATACACAAAGAGAGATTTTCTCTGTATGACAGCCCTGAAAACAATCAGCTCACAGTGATAATCAGAGATCTGAGTGACAATGATCAGACTGACTACTGGTGTGCTGTGGATCTTCCTCTGTCTCTTGACCTTTACACTGAAGTCAGACTTAATGTATTAGAAGGTAAGGCTTATGTCTCAAATCATTGTGTTTTTACTGAAAAGCAAACTTTCACTAGCATGCTCAAGTTGTGTTTCATGACAGCTGATTGCTGCAGGACATCAGAGAGTAAGGCTGCATATCTGGGCGGCTCTGTCACCATTGACTGCAAATACCCCGAGAGTGAGGAGAGCAACATCAGATACTTCTGCAAAGAAGATGGAAACTTGTACTGCAAAAATGTGATAATGGCTCGTGCTGAACACAACAATACACGAATAGACAGGTTTATTCTGTCAAACAGCAGAATGAACGGGGTCTACCGTGTAACTATTTCCGCTCTCACTGAGGAAGATGCTGGAAAATACTGGTGTGCTATGAAGAGAACTGAACCCGCCTCCATTGCAAAATTAACAGAGGTGCACCTGAGTGTTGTGAGTGAGTATCAATAGGGTTTTAATCATACTGAGTTCAAAAATTGTTCTTTTTTGCATCAAAATGGCAGCACAAGCCTGTTTTACATTTACACGTATTGTCTGATTGTTCTGTCAGATTGGGATGACATTAAATTAAAGGGGAAAAGGAGGCATAACTCTACATGTTGTTTTTATTCAGTTGTTAAAGAGGTATGTTGATGTTGCAGCCCAGGCCTGCAAAAAAAAAAAAAAAAAAAAATAGAGCTTGAAAGTTTGAGAAGGGTCCTGTTACAGTACTTATAGTGAGGATGTGAAAATGGCTACAGCTTACTGGAATGAAACTGCAGTGAACCTTGCCTCAAACACCTGTTTCTGCCTTGTCAGTGAAAGTGAGAGTGAGAAAAAGAGAGAGAGAGAGAGTGGGGAGTGAATAAAAAAGAGGAAATATTTGAAAGTGAAAGGGAAATAATAAACTACAGTAGGACTGCAAGCATTAGCGGACTTAATAGACTAATGGACTTTAGTTTCAAAGTGACTGCAGGTATAGATGACATAAGTGCACAAAAGCAGATGCAAGTAACTAACCTAAGTCAGTCAAATAAGCAAGCAGTCTAAGTACGAAAAGTGAGTAGCTAAAGTAAAAAGGAAACACCAGTTCACACTGGTGTTGAAAATTCTTTTTTCAAGATAAAAGTTCTCCAAATTTGATTCCTGTAATGAGATACCATGGAAATGTCTGTAATTAATGTATTTTATTTATATACTTTTTTTTTTTTTTTGGCAAAAATGGAATGCCAAAAGGGCAGGAATCGAAGAGGTTTTCAAAAATTCACTTGTTGAAGTAGAATTTTGAAACTTACCAAATTTCACCTATGAAGACAGCATTTATTTATTTATTTATTTTTTTATCTATTTAACAATTTACAGTTGCAGTTCATCCATTTGACTTTTCTTTATCTTTGCTGTTGAAGTAGAAAAGCCTGTCAAGACTAAAACAACAACCACCACAGCTTCACTTGCCGCAGCAACAGTGCAGACCTCTGCCTCAGCAGCTTCAGCACCTGCCTCCACATCACTAACCAGCACTGCTAAATCAGCCCAGAGTGGTAATCATGTCTCCATTAATCATTAAATCATTAATCATGAACTCTCCTGTTGTTTATAGTCCCTGTCCACATGCAGGCGAGGCTCGTGAAGCTCCACTCCACTGACAGCCCATTTTCCATCTTGGTTAAAGTTTCATCTTTTGTTGCAGGAACATCCGTATACACTGCTGTGTCTGTGAGTCTGGCAGTGCTGCTGATAGTCCTCACCTTACTCATAATATACAAATATAAAATGCACAAGAAGCAAGGTGAGACATAAAAATTTGGTGTACATGCCACATAAACAGACAATTCTTGCCTTTCACTGTAGTTTTTCATTTTAGATAGATAGATAGATAGATAGATAGATAGACAGCCTCTTCACTGTATGGCTGAAGGACATTATCCTGATAAACCAAGGAACATATAAAGATTCATGTTACATAAGTTTTATTCATTCCTTGTGATAAACCAGGGGCTGCCATGTCATTTCGGTCTATTCTGATGTTATTTTGTCATGTGTTTTACTGCAGGAAGTCACAGACCATCAGAGAACACAGCAAATATTGGACACAACAGAGAGGTAGGTGTGTGTGTGTGTGTGTGTGTGCAAGAGAGAGTGTGTGTGGTGGTGGGCGGCGCTGTGTGGCTTTGTATTTGAATATGTTTTACAGCTGCTTCTGTCTCACCCTCCCTTTATCTGCCCCAGGATGTTCATGGAGATCATGACTATGAGGAGGTGGAGGAGCGCCTCCATCAGCCAGCCGCGGGGAGTGCAGTGCATTCCCTTTATGCCACAGTCAGCATGCCCACACAAGCCTTAGACTTTCCCCACTATGCCAGCGTCATTTTCCAGAAGAGACCCGGCGCTGATAGCGAGGCCACTGTCAGTTTCTCAACAGGGAGCTGCTCGACTCCGGCCACAGACAAACCTGACCTCTCAACCTGTGACTATGCCTGTGTCACTGCAACCCAAAGTGCCACCAAGCCCGCAGGCGAGGACCCTCAGGCCACAGTAGTCTGACAACTGAGGGACTCATTCAAGACCTTATTTAAACCTAACTAAGACCATTTTTCAGCCTTGTTAGCACTTGTAATACATGGGGGAGTGTATGCACCAAAATAATAGTCTTTAAAATTTTTCAGTGAGTATTTGGGAAAATGTGGCCTTTGGGTTTGAGCAAGGTGATGAAAATAAGAAAGGCATTTTACTTCTGTTTATTTTGTTCATTTTACCTGTGATAACAAAATCAAACAATATCTCAATGAGAAAAAACAAAAAAAAAGATGTTAGTATCTACATACTTTTGGGTGCACTGGAACCTGATGTACTATCCAGCCCGCTTTTATTCTTCTGAGTCAGTGTTTGATGTTGCAGTAGCCTATTTTTAATGCCATCTTTTACTGTATATATGCCTCTTGTCCATTTGCTGTCCCAACAATAAAACATAATAAAAAGCTGGAGTGTATTGCTGCATAAACGCATTGTTATCCCATCCCATCACGGTTGTGATCTTGTGAAAAACAAAAGCCCAGGAGGTTTACTTCCCTCCCTTGACCGCCTGTCGTTACCCATACATTATAATGTTGTTAACGCTTGCTAATGTGAATTTTAACTAACGTTTGACGTGATCCCATTAAAAAAGACTTCTCATTCCACTGGTTGTAGAAGGCTCATCTGAAACTACTGTCAAATAGTGAAACGAAGCTTCATTGATGGGCATTACAGCTGACCAATGACAGTGAGTCTGAGGCGGAGCCACAGTCTCTGGCGAAGGCTGGGTGTCGCCTGACCGGATGATGACAGAAGTTTAGTCTAATGTAGTTTTAGCATGCAATAATCCAGTAAGTAATCTCTCCAGTTGTTTGACCCCCGCACGGGACTATTGACTCTGATCGCCACTTTGCTTTACGAATTAGACTCGCAGACAAGCCGCAATCCCATCTGGGAACTTTTTGTTTTCTGGAAGAGGAGAGCGCAGAGCAGCCCCGTTGATTCTCTCTTGACCAGGAGGAAAGCAGTAGGCTAGAGCCCGCAGGGCCGAGGTGCCGCTATGGGGAACCGGGGGATGGAAGACCTCATTCCCCTCATCAACAAGCTCCAAGACGCCTTTAGCTCAATCGGCCAGAGCTGCAACCTGGACCTGCCACAGATAGCGGTGGTCGGCGGCCAGAGCGCAGGGAAGAGCTCCGTCTTGGAGAATTTCGTCGGGAGGTTGTACTGGCTGTTTTTGTTTTTTGTTTTTTTTTTTATGTACTGAGATGAATGCATGAATGAACACCATGAATGTACATTTTATTGTCGACTGCAGTTTTTGTGTGGTGCTTCGCCTTTATTGGCCACGACGCAGACTCTTGCGTAAAAGTCGCCAACTAAGCACTTGGTTACGCGCTCTCTGTCTCGGTGCCTCATACAGTCATTTTTCCTACGAATTCTTTCCTTTCTGGAGCTGGGGAATTCACCATCAACGATTACGCACTTTGCGGAAACAGCTGTTGATTAATAGAAAGAAAGAAAAAAAGGCAAAGGAGCGGAGGGCTGTCATTGCTGTAGATTTGCCAAAAGTTTACGAATTTCAGCGGGAGAAATTGTTTTGAAAAACCCAGCGGTGATATTTTGAATTAAGAGTGCCAAAAGTGTTATGATTTGGCTGATTGGCCTTACAGTACAGGCCTTACAGTAGCCATTCAAGTAATACTAAATTTACAGAGTAAAAAGATCCCAATTCAGCTCGGGGCAGTAACCTCTCACGGAAAAAAAAAAAAAAAAATACTGTTTGAAGAATGTCCTGTTCCCCCACTGCTTCGTATGCAGGGCCTGTCAAACATTTACAAAGGCCGTTTCTTACTTAAGGCTGATAAACTTGGGTTGTAAATACTTTGTAGCCTGTCAATTCAGGTCAATATTCTACTTCCATGAATGTCTCATTTGCTACAGTGATTGCTTGATTCATTTATTATAAGACAGTTAAAGTGGCAGTGAGATGATGATGATGCCATGTAACTGCTTCCCTAGTATGCCAGCACTGTCACAGTTTGATGGATGAGTTATCACTGCTTTTTTATGCGTCATCACTGACAATTAACATAAACCAACCAGCCACAACATTTACAGGTTATGTCCCCTATTTGTAATGCAGCTAAAACAACACAATCATCACAAATCTTGGGAGAATATTTAATGGAGCCAGGTGACCTGTGACTGGCAGCTTGATCCAGGCCTGGCAGCCAAGAAGGGAGGGGGAAAACAACCTTGCTCTCTCAGTGTTTCTGCTGCTGTAGGTTTAACCCAGATAGCCAATGGAAGTGTTTTGGCTTTAAGTTAATGTGCCCAGAAAAGGGCGCTCTTTATTCTGAAATCCAATACATTTCAGAATGCTTTAATTTATTTTCTAAGCGATAGGGAATGCTGATTAGACCGCCACGACTCCCTTTTCTCCCTGTTGCCTTTGTCTCTGAGTCCCAAGCAGTGACTCGGGGAGACAGTAGGGGCATTGATGTGTTTGTGCCGGGGTCATCAGTGATGTCACCAGCTGCAGTGTCATGTGTATATGACACACTGGGCACCACTTAGGGTCCGTAGTTGTTTTTATGTTTGCTAAATATTATTTGTGTCCCTGAATGCTACCTCCATCACATTGAGGTGGTTGATTCTCTTGTGTGCTCATTTTATTTATTTATTTTTTTTTTTCCTGAGGAGTCATCAAAAATTATTCCTAGAATCCGCAATGTGTCTGAAGGCAGTGCTTTGTTGCTTTCTGCAGCCTTCCTGGTCAGTGCCTTCCAGTTGTAGTTAAGTTAGCCCAGGGAGTAGTCGACAAAGTCACGATTTTCTTCATGCATAAGCGAGACTGGAGATAACGCCCTCGTGGCTGCTCTGTTTATTGCAGTGGACAAACACAGATGTAAGTTAGTGCCTTTCTGTCCATTGCGATAATGAGGCCAAGTGATGACTTAATAAATGACTTTTTGTTTCAAAACATTTATTTGTTAAAAATTATCCCTCCAAGGAAAAAAAAACACCATTAGACAGTCTTCTTTGAGTATTCATGTTGAATAAACGTGATCTCATTGTTGACCAAAATAATCATAATTATGATTTTGCAGTAATCAAGCAGCCCTACTAGAAGTAGTTTTACTCTTGCATGTTTTCATGTGGAGCTTCCAGTAAGTGACAGGAAGAGAGGAGGAAAGGGGATGGGAGTCGCTGTTGTGTAACATCCTGAATGCTCTGTCAGCACTGGACAGGACAGTGTGGCAAGGCAAAGGGTGTGTACTTTTTTTTTTTTTTTTTTTTTTGCATTTGTGAATGTCAGTGATTGTGTGTATCTGTGGCTGTGTCCGGCCTGGTTACCTTATGATAACACTTGTCTCTGTCTCCTCCGTTGACCTGGAAAACACACAGACATACAACTCCAGATGCACACACACACACACACACACACACACACACATGCAAATATCATTATTGCCTGGAGGGATGTATGATCAGTGACCTGGAAACCACTGAAGTTCCATTGAGCAGGGGTTTGCATTCTAATGGAAGTGTTTGTAATGAGCAGAGCAAAGAGACAGACAGACTTGTTTCTCTCTGTATTATTTATAATGAACAGGGTTGTAAGTCAATCTTTGCCGTGCATCAATAATGCACTCAATCAGATATACGGCTGCCCATGTAAATGAGTGTGTATGGGCAAAATGCACTAGTGCTCGATTTAGAGCCTATACTGTTATTTGGAAAATTGACAGATGCTATTTTCAGTCCAGTGACTGCAGAACATTTTGAAGTCAAAATGGTGATGTGTTTGTTTTTGTGCGATTTCAATCTATGTTGAATTACTGGACGCGTAGTGGGCAAACATCTCCGAATTATGATAGTTCTTAAGCTTTCTCTACTCTTAAACTGCTGTTATGATATGATACTGTCTCTAAATTATGTAGGACAAACTGTCATTGGCCGGACTATTGTCCATATCACTCACTGTGTGTGTGTGTGTGTGTGTGTGTGTGTGTGTGTCACTCTCTCTCTCTCTCAGAGACTTCTTGCCCAGAGGATCTGGTATTGTCACCCGTCGTCCCCTCATCCTTCAGCTGGTGAACAATGTAGCAGGCAAGCATAAACATGCATGCATTCACATGCACGTGCATATTGTATATACACACACACACACACACACACACACACACACACACATGCAACACAGGCTACTAAGGTGTGATATGTCAAATGTATTTCTGTGTTTTATATCTGTGGTTTAGTTTCACTCATTACACCTCTGTTTTGGCAGCTTCTTATCTCTCCCTCTGTCACTCTTTGTCACTCTTTCCCCATTCCCATCTTCACCCTTTCTGCCTCAATATCACTTCTGCATCAATGTGTCGCCCTGTCTCTTGTCTAAAAAGCTCCCATCTCTCTGTTTAGAATATGCTGAATTCCTGCACTGTAAGGGGCGCAAGTTTGTAGACTTTGAGGAAGTTCGTCTGGAGATTGAAGCAGAGACTGACCGGATCACCGGATCCAACAAGGGCATCTCCCCCATTCCCATTAACCTCTGTGTCTACTCCCCTAATGGTACTACACACACACACACACACACACACCAACACACACACACACACACACACACACACACGTTTTGTTTTTTTTTGATAAGATGATTATCCTTATTATTTTGCTATTATTAGTCTCTCAGATTATTTACAGGTTATTAATAATGATGATTTGAAGAATACAGTTATTTTACTATGCTTTTTGTTGAATACACAATTAATTGTGGAGCGCATAGACACAGAGACACACAGACAAAGGCACACACACATATACATACATTTATGTATGTATATGTGTGTATTTATGTATGTATCTTTAGACACACAGACACAAACATTATTAGCCTTTTTACCTCCTTCTAAATGATTCCTTGCCATCTTCCATTCGTCTCCGTTCAGTGCTGAACCTGACCCTGATCGACCTGCCGGGGATGACAAAGGTTGCCGTTGGAGACCAGCCACCGGACATTGAGCACCAGATCAGGGACATGCTGCTGCAGTTCATCAGCAAGGAGAGCTGTCTGATCCTGGCCGTGACTCCGGCCAACACTGACCTGGCCAACTCTGATGCCCTCAAGATCGCTAAGGAGGTGGACCCTCAGGGTAGGGGAAAGTGTGTGTGCATGAGAGTGGTGGGGTAGGGCAGGAGGGCGGGGTGCAAGCACATTAAATTTTGATATTGTTTTATGATTATTTTTTTGTATCTGCCTCTCATTATTTTTGCCCAAGTCTAACAGTTTTTTGCTCTGATTTTGCTATAATTACTCTTTGCCATAATTTGCAACCATTATGACTCTGCTTTTTGTTAATTGTTAAAAGCGAGCTCATCAAAATGATTAACACTTATATGATGAAATTCTTTCCTGCAGCATGGGATTATTTAATGAAAATGACTAGAAATGTAATTAAAAAGAGGAATAATGAGCCAGAGGTGAGGCAGGGGCATCATTTGGGAGGCATTTGGCAAGATTAGTTTCCCTCCATCCTTGTCCCTCTTTATCTCCATCTTTAAGAACATAATAACTATTTCAAACTATAGGTTTACTATTGTAGGGAATCACACAATAACTGATTTGCTGCTGCCTAACACAGTTTTACAGCTATAAAACTGTAACATCACAGGCAGTGGGTTCTGCTTTAATTAACTACACATTTATTTTATATTCATATCATGCTTGGCAGCAGTGGGTTTACTTATTCATTCTTCCCTAGCTGTATTTCCAGCAGATCACAACTCATTTTTAATACCTATTAAACAGTGTGTGCTGAATGTAGCAAATGCTGACTAAAAAAAGTCTAGAAATGGACTATTCCAGTGGGTTGTTGATTAGATTTAATTACTTAGGTATTGTAATTAACTGATCTGTGAAAATCATTTAAAAAATCATTAAAATCCATTCCCCAGCTTGGTTTTATAGCTACATTAGACACGTTAAATGAATTAGACACACACTGAATTGCTCCAGCACACTGCTGGGGCTTCAAGCCCTTGGGCTCTTTGTCATGACAAATACAGGCTGAATGAGCCACACCTTTATATACAGAGTGAGCAGAGAACAGAGTTATTTTACATGTTACCTTTAGCTTTAGCTTTACCTTGAACAGGCTTACGCACGATTGGTGTGATCACCAAGCTGGACCTGATGGACGAGGGCACAGACGCACGAGACATCCTGGAGAACAAACTACTGCCACTCCGCAGGGGTGAGGCCACAGCTAACACACACACACACACACACACACACACACACACACACACACACACACACACACGCACACGCACACACACACACATATAACAATTTATCACAACAAATTGCAAAAAAAAAAAAATCAACAGATTTGACTGTAAATGTGTAAATAGAGCTTTACACCTGTGTAGACGTGTTAGAGATATTGTAATACACATGTGCACTGAATGTTTTACACATCTCTAATACACACACATACACACACACATACACATAGCGCGTGCTTAGCATTTTCCTTATCTTACGGGTTGAAAAACATCCATTTTGGATTTTATCTTGCACTGGTTCCTGCTCAGAGATAAACTGAAGTGAGCATGTTGTGTTTTTGCTCTGCAGGTTACATCGGCGTCGTGAACCGCAGTCAGAAGGACATTGATGGGAAGAAAGACATCCGTGCTGCCCTGGCTGCAGAGAGGAAATTTTTCCTGTCCCACCCAGCCTACAGACACATGGCTGAACGCATGGGCACCCCACACCTGCAGAAAACACTCAACCAAGTAAGACACACACACACACTTGATCATGCACATACATGCACACACACACACACACACACACACACACACACACACACACACACACACACACATGCAAATAGACACCTGAGTGATTTATGGCTACAGATGTACCTCCCTGATTTTTATGCACCTATAAAAAAGTGAAATTTGGATTTCTCTATATTTCTAATTTTTGCTGACTTTTATCTCTTGCCAGCAACTCACCAACCACATCCGCGACACGTTGCCAGGGTTACGCAGTAAACTGCAAAGCCAGTTGCTGTCACTGGGGAAAGAGGTGGAGGAATACAAGAACTTCCGCCCAGACGACCCCACACGCAAGACCAAGGCCCTGCTTCAGTCAGTACACACACACACACACACACACACACACACACGCACACACACACACGCACACACACACACACACACACACACACACACACACACACACACACACACACACACACACACACACACATGCACACACATGCACACACAGACGCACAGACAATTTTACAGTGTTCAAAACATTTCCCTCATACTGTGCACAATCGACAGGATGGTGCAGCAGTTTGGTGTGGACTTTGAGAAGTGCATCGAGGGCTCCGGCGACCAGGTGGACACCTCCAACTTGTCTGGTGGAGCCAAGATCAACCGCATCTTTCATGAGCGCTTCCCCTTCGAGCTGGTGAAGGTAACCACTGTTGTGTTGTTTACTTTGTCACGATTCCTGTCAGCTGACACCTGGGAGGCCTCAAGTCGTACTGGGGTCTGCAAAGCGTGACTTGACATCACAAAAATGAAATGTGAAATTTGATGGAGACACTACAACAGTACATTTCTAGACAGAGGGATAATATATTAACCCTATAAAGCCATTTGTATCATATATGATACACATTTTCAATACCGTTTTTCGTTTTCAGTTTAATCAATACTTGACCAAAATACTGTTGTATTTTGTGTGTATACCTTTGAACACTTCCCCTGTTCACCCTGGACCAATGACCATACCATTGGCACTTCAAGTACATATCATTTATCATACACCAGAAAGGTCATGTAATAACATATTTTTGAATTTTTTTTAATATATTTTGTTATAGGACTAATAAAGGGTTCAATTTCAAAAAAATTGAATTTTCTGCCAGTTCTTTCATAGTTAGTTCAGGCTTTATAGGGTTAAAAGATAACATAATAAGAATAAGAACAGTATCAACTGGAGATTGAATCTCTACCTAATTAATAGTTTTTAATTATAGGTTTTGCTGTGTAGAGGTCATTTAAGGTGCATTTTGAAAGTGTAATCCATTATTTTGTGTATGTTTGAGTGACCTGTAGACAAAAATAATTAGTGTCCAAGAAGATTTATTTGTTATTGAGGCAAAAGTAAATGAACTGGGGAGTGTTAGTGTGATAATGATGTATTGTATAACATGTATAACATGTTTGGAATACTGTGTACCCGTGTGTCAGATGGAGTTTGATGAGAAGGAGCTGAGGAAAGAGATCAGTTATGCCATCAAGAACATCCACGGAGTCAGGCAAGTTGAAACAACACATCAGACTGCAGCAGCCTTTGCCTTTCATTGTCTTTATGTCTGCTTATCTGCCTGTCAGCTGCATGTCCTTGCAGTTTTATACAGGCTTACCATTTTCTGTCTACAAGTGTGTCTTTTTTCCATGTCTTCATTACATGTACTTGCTCTGCTGTCTGGCTCTGTGTTCCTGCTGTCTCATTTTTTTTTAGGTCATGACCCGCTTTTCTCTCTGATGGCTTCGTCTCTTGCCTTTCAATTTAGCTTCCTCTCTGCTTCTTCTAGTTTTTCTGCCAGTCTCCCCCTCTCTCTGTGTTTCTCAGTGTCCGTTTGCGTGTATCTGTCTGCCATAGTCCTTCCACGTGTCTCCCCCTCCTGCTCCATGTCTCCATGTCCCCATGTCTGTCTGTATGTCCTTCAGGACAGGCCTGTTCACCCCAGACTTGGCGTTTGAGGCCATAGTGAAAAAGCAGATCATTAAGCTGAAAGAGCCCTGTCTGAAATGCATCGACCTGGTCATCCAGGAGCTCATCAACACAGTCAGACAGTGCACCAATAAGGTATCACTGCATGAACCTCTGCCTGGCTGCCACACCCGTACATACACACCGCAGGGACTGGCTGACCTCAGAGCTGCCAGGGGCCATCTGGGCGCCCACCAGATCCATGGAACAGCTGCTTTAGGTTATTCAGTCATGCGTTAGGAGGAGTTCACTGTTACTGTCCTACTTTGACTGTCATTTGTATGAGTATGAGTGTAGCAATTCATTAATTTCAGTCATAATAAATTTTGCCAATTCGACTGAATTGTTCTGCTGAGAGAAAGAAGTAGAATTAAGTGTTCTGATTCGGTCCATTATCAGTATGAAATGCTTTGAATCGATTTATTCACAATGTGTAAAATACAACAATGTAACATTATATTGGTCTAATAGAACACTGATTTTTTTTTGTCAGTGTTTGTTTTTTAGAATAAAGTTTAAGTTATGTTGTTTGATTTTTTTCTCACATTTCAGAAGAAAAGGGATAGTCTTACCGTATTGCATGTGCTTATTTAATAGATGTAACATTTTGGCTAAAAGTACTGAATCGAATCACTGAGTCGAATCATGGTTTACAATGTGGAATACAGCTGAATTGTTCCAAAACACAAGTGTTCAAAGCACCCAATAGTGATTCATCAATTGAATTGAATCTCTGTTAAGCCACATTTTCTCACCTCTAGCAGATGTGTTTTTAGATGTGCTGGAGTGGAGTGGAATTGGCTGTTTTTTCTTTCATGTTCAGTTCCATCTAAAACTTCAGGTGGTTTCATTGTGGGTGCAAATTTTTGAAGTGCTTCCTGAGTTTGAAGGATTCTTGGAAACCTGCAGCTTGTGGTTGTTAGAGCAGGAAGTAGAACTAACTAAACTAAATGCCAATCTTTTTTTTCTTTGTCACTCTCATTTTCCCTGATCTCCAACTTTCTTTTTCTCCTTGAAACTTTCATTTTTCCCCCAACCTTTCAAACTATTCCATCCTACTCCCACTTTAAATTTTCCACCACCATTCCCTTACCCTCCATCTGTGACATGTCCCACCTCCTCCTCCTTTACCTGACATTAAACCTCCAACTCCCATGATGCCTCACCACAGGACAGGCCTGTTCACCCCAGACTTGGCGTTTGAGGCTATAGTGAAAAAACAGATCATTAAGCTGAAAGACCCCTGTCTGAAATGCGTTGACCTCGTCGTCTCCGAGCTTGCCACCCTGATCAGGAAGTGCACTGAGAAGGTAAACAGGAGCAATCCAGAAACAGGCAGAAGAAGTGATAAATAGACAATGACAGAGTAGAGGAATGGGCGGGAGTGAAAGGGGAGAGGAAAAAACAGAGAATATAGCAGAGAGCAATGAGAGATGGGTGATAGAGAGCAGTCAAAAAGAGGAAGAGAGACAGAAAAAGGCAAATGGACTAACTTGTCACTGTCCTAGTGCTGTACCCCTGTCACTGTTTAGTGTTGTTGTGTTGTCACTAGCCCTCACCAGTGCTTAAAGGCTTCAATCAGCACCCACCTCACCCTGTTCACCCCTGTGTTGGTGCTTAGCTGACAAATCCAAAAGGCCTTTCCCCCTGCTGAACCTGTATCCCTCCCTATCCCACAGCGCTCCTACGTTTCCTGCCCACTTACGCCATCGAGCACAGTGATTGGTGCTCTAACAACCCTTTACCCCGCCTCGCTTTTCCAATGAGATCCCTCACTCACTCTAGGACATCTTGCTGCTTATAAATGGTGCAATCACAAGCGCATGGAGGTTCATTTGTACCTGTGTTGTCAGGGTGGAAGTTTCGTGGGGTGTTTTTGGTGTCACACCTTTTTCCTCCCAACTCCCCCTTTACTCTCCTTAACACCCATAATATAATCCCTCTCACACCTTTCCGACTGTCATCTCTTTCCAGACTCTAACTTGGTCCTTCTCCTAACTCTCCTGTAATTTGTTGAGACTCGCTGTCAGCTTGAGAAATAGATATCGTCAGTCGATGTTGCATTGACTTCTCACTATTGAACCAAACGAGAAGCCGTGAACACGTCCACCACAGCGATAAGAGCTTAGTTATTATCACAACATCTGCAGCATGTACCAGTCCTCTCAAGCTGATAGGGAAATCCACACTGCATGACTCGCCAGTCTTTACTCATTTGTGTGTAAGAGTGACGTGTCTATTATGTGTTCATATTTACTGTTAGTGGTTCGGTGTAGCTGTTCATATGCGCCTGCAGACTGTTTGCAGTGTAGTGTAGACATGCACGTGTGTGCCCCTGTAACCACAGCACCTGCAGCAGTGTGTGTGTTTTCTGTGTGTGTGTGTGCACAGTTGAACTCATACCCACGACTGAGAGAAGAGACAGAAAGAATTGTGACCACCTATATCAGAGAGAGAGACAGCAAGACCAAAGACCAGGTAGGTCTGAGTGAGAGAGACAGAGCGATGCATTATTATAACTATACCGTTTGAACTTGTGTGTATGTGTGTGCGTGCTCACATCTTTGTGTGCATAACATGTCTGATATAATTATCTTTGCTGTGTCAGGTGCTGCTGCTGATTGACATTGAGCTCTCCTACATCAACACAAACCATGAGGACTTTATTGGGTTTGCCAAGTAAGCCAGACATCTAAATAGGCAATAAACTCTGCATGTTTAGGGATGGACTGATATATCATATGGCGTATGGTATGGGCCAATATCAACATCAAAAAGAAATAATGATACTAGTCTGAGAAGGTTTTTTTTTTTTTTCACAGATATTTGGCTGATTGTGAAATTGGCAGTTGTGTGACCTTTCATTGTAGTGGTGTGTCATTAATACGACTGTCAAATAAGCAACAGCACAAAACTAACTTCCTGTTTTAAAATTTATTTATTGATTTATTTATTATTTTTTAAAACCAAATAATTATTTTAAGACCAAATGTAGACATGATCATCAAGCATCACAAGTTTCTTTATGTAAAGTAGTTTAAGTTGTCCTGTAGTGCTGGGCAGAAATGAAAACAAACATCAATAAAAATGACCCATTTTTGGAATATTTTAAATAATCAAGAAAAAAATCACCAAATCACACAGAAACGGCATCTAGATAAACTGCACTGGGGCAAGTGGAACTATTTTTAAGTCTTATGATGGGTTTCGAGAATTTAAATGATGCTTACATGACGTCTCCCTCCTGCAGCGCCCAGCAAAGGACTGCCGCCAACGCCACCAAGAAGAGAGTTATGCCTAATCAGGTAATCTGCACACCCAGATTAAACAGATTACACCCTCAGCAAGCCCTCACACCACTGCAGCATCATAGCAGCTGCTTTCTTCTGCTGTTTTTTTTCTGTGTTCTTGCTGTCACTGTCTCAGTCCATCTGTCCTATCATTGCTGCCCTTTCTCTGCTTCATACTTACATACTCTTGTCTGTACCCCCCTGTCTTTCCTCTATTTCTTTATGTCCCTCCCTCTTTCTCCTCTTCTGTTCCTCCTTTTTTATGGCCCAGGGAGAGATTCTTGTAAGTACCCTGCCAGCTCCCTGCACCTCCACTTTGTCAGTTCCTCTTTGGGTGGGTGGGGGAATCAGCGGTCACTTAGAGAAATGACAGCAGAAGAAGGAAGAAGGAGAGAGATGCAAGGCCCAGACTAGGATATTATGTCTGCTTATTTTCCCTGTGTGTCTGTCCGTTCTGTCTTCTCGTCCGCCAGTGTGGCAGAGAGAGGGATGAAGAGAAGGTGACGTTTCATTGGAGCCTGACATCGTTTGTGTATGCGTCTCTGTGTTTGTGGTGCATTTCAATGGAGACAGTGGTCTCGGTTTGGGTTAATGAATATCTGACTGCGCTGTGACTTTGAACTTGCATGGTTGTTGTGCTGCTTGTGATTGTGTCACCTGATTTATTTCAGTGTTTTTTTTTTGCATTGTGCCCGCTCACTGTGGACGCACAGCACAACTTCAGCGGTGTCAATTGTTGGATTCTCATGTGCAGGTGATCCGGAGGGGCTGGCTCACCATAAACATCAGTATCATGAAGGGGGGGTCCAAGGACTACTGGTTTGTCCTGACTGCTGAGTCTCTGTCCTGGTACAAGGATGAGGAGGTACGGCTGTGTATGGGGAAGAAGGGAAGGCTAAACCTACCTACATTCAGTTTACCCCACTCTACTTGTTTTAATTTCTCTACTTTATTTTCTTTGCTGTATTTTTATTTCATGGTTTTTATCTGTTTTTACTGCAAAGTGTCATTGAGTACTTTGAGTTATTACATAAATCTTTAAATTCATAGTATACATCAGTAGTATCAAAGAACCAAATTGCATTCATTTAAGTTATATAGAGCATGGGGGCATTAAAGGAACAATCAGTCCAAAATAAATGAACACATATTTCCCTCTTACCCCTTGTGCAATCTGTCCAGCCAGTTTGTATTTGATTTGGCAAGGTTTCCAGTCTGCTGTAATCTTCCCTGTCCCCAGTACAGTGGGGCTGATGGGTATTCATTTGGATCTCAAGCAATCCATAAATTACAGCTGAAAAGGTGTCTAGCACCACTGTACTGGCCTGCAGGGAAACAGGACAGGTCATCATGCTGCCATGTGATGATCTGACAGTAAGACTTTCAGGAAGCCCAGAAAGTCTCTTGATGGGTTGACTGCATTAGAGATATGTGGGGAAATAGCATTTTTTTTTTCTGTGTTTTGGGTGAATGGTTCCTTTAAAGGGACACTAAATAAGCCAACCCACTGTTGAGAACTAAGTTACTGCAGCCACATTAACAAGCCTAACGTACAGTTTACCGTGTTCTGTAATTGACCTAAATAATAAGGCATTCAGCAGTGGTGCCTAGTGAAGATCACAATGCAGCACAATGCAATACTGCTTTGTCAAGTGCTTGTTGGCTTTAGAGCAACCCACAAAGCACGTTATCTAATGCCAGCTGCTTGTAGGACCGTCCGCCCCCTTTGAGCGGTTTAAAATGTGATTATTAGGGCTGTGTGGTGGTGGGTGGGTTGTTCCAAAAACACACTACAGGTTGGAAAGTGAGTTTTGAGAGCCACAAAGCTCAGAGCTCAGAGTCTGAAAACCCAAATCAAATCTGTAGTAATAATTTGATCTGTGAAATGTGTCCAATGAAACTGTGTGTGTGTGTGTGTGTGTGTGTGTGTGTGTGTGTGTGTGTGCTGGTTTTGACAGGAGAAAGAGAAGAAGTACATGCTGCCTCTGGACAACCTGAAGCTGAGAGATGTGGAGAAGGGTTTCATGTCCAGCAAACATGTCTTTGCCATCTTCAACACTGAACAGAGGTTTGTGGGCCACAAACGTGTATGTCAGTGGTCTTTATGGTTTTTAGCTGTTCAAATCCTGGGTTGATAATTGTGTGTGTGTGTGTGTGTGTGTGTGTGTGTGTTTACAGAAATGTGTATAAAGACCTGCGTCAGATTGAACTGGCCTGCGACACTCAGGAGGATGTCGACAGCTGGAAAGCTTCCTTCCTCAGAGCTGGTGTTTACCCCGAGAAAGACCAGGTGCCCAACAGTGCATGCACACAATAAATAGTGCACTTTCCAAATGACATTATATTTACAAAGGATTCAAATACTTCTTTGGGTGTGGTTGGACAACATTTAAGGGTAGACAAAACATGTCATGTAATGCTGAAGAGGTAGAGCAGAATTTGATATTTTATGCAAAGCTATTAATTATCAAAGCCATCATCTTAGACACATAGACACATAGTGGGCTCTCACACATGGACATACTGTATTTCACCAATTAATCGCCCGGCCGCAAATAGCCTCCGGGTTCTTATAAACGCCTGGGGTCTGCACCCATTTTGTATATTAAACGCCCACCCGAATAACCGCCGGGGCGATTATTTGCATTATATTGAGGTAACCCAAAATAAGGATATTCACCTTATTTTTGCAGAAGTAAACAGTTAGCCGCACAATAACTGTGCGGCACTTCCGTTTTCTGTCAAAATAAGAGCGCTAGCTAACGTTAGAACAAAAGGGTGTACCGTAATCTTAAATCGACCAACTGAAAATATTTTGAACAGTAGCTGTCATCACGATAATGGCCTGGTGCAAAAATAAATAAAGGCCTGCAGCGAATAGCCGCCTGGTTCTTTTAAACGCCCGGGGTCCAAGTCGATTTTGCATATTAAACGCCCGGGCGATTAATTGGTGAAATACGGTACACAGAGCAAGAAGGAAAAAGATACTCTATAATACTAACACTGATATCTCCTCTACTCCCTCTCATCCTTCCCATCTTTCTCTTGTGCCAGGCCGAAAGCGATGATGTCATGACTCCGGGGGACAGTGTGTCCATGGACCCCCAGCTGGAACGACAGGTGGAGACCATCCGCAACCTCGTGGACTCCTACATCGGCATCGTCAACAAGTCCATCCGAGACCTCATGCCCAAGACCATCATGCACCTCATGATCAACAGTGTACGTCTTCTCCTTTTTCTCTCTTTTTCTGCCTTCCAGAATTATATGGCTGAAGGTGAATGTTGGGAAATGTTTATGCCTGAAAACTCATAGACTTCAATAGCGTGGGTCCCGCTTCTCTGTATGGGACTGTACCGATCGCCTTCTTGTTTCTGTTTCATCCCCAGGCGAAGGACTTCATCCACTCGGAGCTGCTGGCCTACCTGTACAACGCTGGGGACCAGAGTAACCTCATGGAGGAGTCAGCGGAGCAGGCCCAGAGGAGAGATGAGATGCTGAGGATGTACCACGCTGTGAAGGAGGCTCTGGTCATCATAGGAGACATCAGCACCACCACCATTACTGCCCCGGTGCCCCCACCCGTTGATGACAGCTGGCTGGCCAAGGATCCAAGGTGTGTATGAACCGAATACTGCATATTTGAAGTGGTAATGCATTATATCTGTCCATTTGTTTTTATTTAACAAGATCTTGTCGTTCAAAGAGATCACTTCACAATGTGTTGCCTAGACACAGATGTATTTGTCTTTAGATTCCCTGTTGATAAGGTTTCTCTAGGTGCCCAGCTGCTTTCAGAAACATAAAAACTAGAGCCTGATGGATACTGGATTTTGGGGGCCTATACCAATATCAATAATATATTGGCTGATATTTTTTATGCATTTGCAGCAAGGAATTCTCACATTTGGTGATCAAATAGTTGTAATGAAGATAGCACCAGTTGGTTGGTATTTTACAGTTGACTTATTAACAACTCGCCTGTTATATTGTAAACACTGAAGACTGCTGGACTCTTATAGCAGTGCTTATAGGAGCAAATATACAAACTTGAATGAGCTGGGTGTACGGGTTCAGTCTCTCTTGTGCAGAGGATGGATTTAATTCCAGAATATAATCTCCATTCTGGAAAAACAAAAATGTTCCTTGATGCTTATTGCTAAAATATATAGTGGATTATATACTCTAAAATGTTGCTATTTTGTATGCCAATGTCCTATACTGATTAGCCTGTGATGTTACATTGTTGTCATCAGTCATTTTCTAAGGGCACTGTTGGGTGTCACATTTGTTTAAATGGTGGCCATCTTATTTTCAAACTCTTCAGTCGTTGATGACATTCTCTGCCCACCCTCCCCGCCATGTCTCAGTCCTTCAGCGCCCCGCTCCACCCAATCTTCAGCGCCACCTCCCGGACGACCCCCAGTAGTAAGGGGACCCGCCCCGGGTACTGCACCTGCTCTCAACCCCTCCTCAGCTTTTCCGGTGCCACCCGTCCCGTCTAGACCTGGCCCACCGTTGGCCCAGACAGCCTACACAGCCGATCCCAACTCTGGTGCTGCCCCTCCTCTCATCCCCAACAGACCGTCCCGCGTGCCGCCTGCATTGCCCCCAGGTGTCCCCAGGTAGGAATAATTGCACACACTTTAACACACACACATACACACACACATACACACACACACTGCACTGGTGAAGGGTTGTGTGTGGTGGCTTTCAAAGGTTCTTGGGACAAGGGTGCTGATGCTGTAGGCAACATTGCTGCATGACAAGCTATTAATATTTTTCCTTGCATGTTTCTTCTTACCCCACCCCCACCCCCAATACCAACCCTACTCTCTGTCCCTGCAGCAGAAGACCCCCGGCTGCTCCCAACCGACCCACTATCATACGTCCTTCAGAGCCCTCCTTGCTTGACTAGATGCACACACAAACACACACACACACACAAACACTCCTCTTTTCGTCTGTTTACACACACCTAAGTGTACACTTTTCTATTTTGAAATATTTTTTATGTATATTCTCATTACTGCATAATTGTTATAATTGGTAATCTGATGCTGTTCCATTTCTGTGCATTTCAGATGCATTATGACTATGTGTTTACGGTAGCTTTTTAACAAAATATAACATTCTTGAAATTCCATAAATTTAAGTGTTATGAAAAGGGAGATGTTTGATCATGTCATTGACTTCATCGTCAAGTTATTGTAAATCTTAATATTTGCTGACTTCATTTGAAATGAGGTGTGTCTGGAAACAATAAGTGATAACAGTAAGAAGAAAACACTCCTTTTAAAATGTCATTTTTGCATCTGTTGTACACTTGCTAACCTCAGTAATCTTAGACACTAAGCACCTCAATAAGTTAGGCAGGAAAAGTCATTTTCCTCTTAATTGTTTTGCAGATTTTGATGGCTAGCAGTGCATCTGTTACATGAGCTTATTGGAATTATATTAGCCCTGAAAGCAATTAAATCAATATGCCTTAATATTGTGCCTGTATAGTTAGTTTGATTATGAAAGTTTTCAAGGGCAGTTGCACTTCTTGGAAATTGTATTTTCTGGACCAATCAAACATGAAGCAGAGTGAGAAGGAGGTTGGGGGAAGGTACTGTAGCAGTGGAGAAGTCGTCTGGTGTGTTACTGATAATTATACAGTGGGCCCGTATTATCATCAAAATCCTCAAAACACATCATGTGACCCTCACATCCCTCACCTCCCTCCTGCACCATTCAACCATACAGTCAGATTTTGTCCTTGCCTAATATTCTTAAAATATGTATTCAAGTGCCTCATGCACAAAACGCTTTTGTTAATTGTATTGTGATTTTTTTGTCAATTCTTTGCTTGAAAAGCTGAATGAAAAGAAATAATTTCAGAAGGGAAATGGACTCATCTTGCAGAAGTTGTACAAAATGATGGATTGAATAAAGGGATAGAAAATGTGGGTGTGGTGGCTGGTGTTTCGTCTTGCAGCTGTTACACCTGTCTTTATTTCTTCTGATTTGTCACATATCCCAGTATGTTGCAGTGAAATAACAGCCTTTCTCTATTTCACTTCAGCTGTCATTACATGCATCTTTTCATCCTCTGTCCATCCATCTCTTTGCACAGATAGCAAACATTTGCTGCCATTCACGTCCTGACACAATCAATCATTTTTTCACCATTTCAGTTTCAGCTTGCTTTATTGGCATGACATATAAATCCATTTGCCTTTACAAAGCATAAAGAAGGGAAAGCAGCAGATAAAGGGCAGAGAAAGACAACAAGACAATATAATCTCACAAAATGACAATAAAAGTAAAATCTGAAAAAGCAAGCACAAAAAAATAACCAGTGATTAAGTATACAAAAGCATTATGTACCCCACAATAGAGCATTAAGCTTATATGATGTGCATGTAATAGGTTTGTCTATTAAATACAATTGTGTATTCCACATTAGAGTGTGTCTCTACTGCACCATTATAATTTAATCAAGGGAAACGTATGGAGCAGGCATGTTTCACTTTTCTAAGTGCATCCCAGCATGACCAAGGCTCCTCCCTTACTGGCTGGATGATGGAGCCGTGAGTTACCATGGCAACCTTGTGTTGCCAGTGGCAACAGTAAAGATATTAGTTTTATTGATTGCTTTTGGGCTGTCCATAGAGCTGCGCAGGAATGTATAAAGGTATGCAATCCTACTCCTCTGTTCTCCAAATGCTTTCCCTCTGCTCTCTCCCCACGCTGTTTTTTTTTTTTTTTTTCATTGTGTTTGTAGGCTGTTTGTGTTACTGAGTCACATCTGATCAGGGACTCATTAGAAATCTCATCATGGTCTTCTCCTCACACAGACGGCCTCCCCAAGTCCCTGCTCGTCCCGACCACTGGTGATGGAAACTCAGATGTTCCCCACACTGACTCTGCCTCTAGCCACACAATGGCTCAGTCACAAGGACCTGTGTAAGCCTGTTATTTGACGTTTTGTTTCTATTTTCTTTTGCTGACCTGTTGTGGGATTTGGTAACTAATAAAACACTCCATTAATATTTGATGCGTTCTTATTCATTAGATGTTGACACACACACACAAAAAGATAGACTAAGAATGATGATGAAATGTGACAAAGGTTGTTGGCATCATGTGTGGGGTTTGCCTCAGGCTGCCACAGAGTACCACTGGAGTTGTCACTGAGAGGAATCAGTCAAATTGATTTTCTGGTATTTTTTTCTTCCTGCAAATAACTGCACCAATGCAAACCTACCTCTACAGAATCTGGTTAACTAATCCAAGGATGGATTAGTTAAAATTCAACTGAATGAAAAGATAAAGCAACTGCTCCTTACTGTGTACTTTGACATCGCATTTCACAGCTCCTTGTTGTATCATTTGCCTAAAAGAATTGCTGAAAAATCAAATGTGCTCTGGCTTAATGTTTTACTTAAGTCAGCCATTAGAGGGCGCTTCATCAGTAAAAATAGAGCCTGTTCCTGTGTCTCTCCATCTGGGCATTGCTACCTCCCTGCATCTAATGAGAAACAACCACAAACACAGCTATCGAGTGTGGAGGAGGAAAAAATAAAAGGAAAAAAGTTTTAATCTCTGTGATTAGCTTCCTTATGATTAGAAGTTGTATTTATAATGTTTTTTGCTTTCTTTACCATTTACCATTCTTGGTGTTTGTGGCTACAGCAGAGGGGGTGATGAGCAGTCATCACATTTTGATAGGCACTGGTGTGTACAACTAAATACTCACATACTATCTGCAATTTTCTGTTTTTGCACAGTGATTAATGACATGACTCGTATGCAACTAAACCTTTATTGTGTAAAAATGGATTTATTAAAAGCACTGGCTCCTATGAAAACCTGATACTTAATGATTATGTACAGAATGTAATGAATGTCTCTTCTTGGTAAAAGTCAACACAACGGAGTACAATCAAAATGTCAAATTCAAACGACACATTAAACATTCATCAGAAAACCATTTGATTGCCTCCAGGACAAAATGAAACATAAACACACCGCACACAAACACATCGTACAATCCATATGATCACACTTGATTCTGCTGACAGATATCTTGTTTGACATACTTGATATACTGAATGAGTCTCCAAGACTACTGGCACACAATCCTCCTAAATATTTAGATTGTTCCTTTGTCTACAGATTAGCACATAGTCTTGCTGGCACATGAGATCAGTCACACCAAACACCAAAAATAAACTAAAATAAAAATAAAAAAAATAAGGCTGCAACTAAGGGAATAAAAAAAGGAAAGAAAAAAAAAGGTCACAGTTGTGATGAAAGACTGCACACTGTCAGGAAGAGCAAACAGGCCAAGAACACTATTGCACATTCAGCTATCCCGAGTAAACTGGTAAACTGAAGTTAGTTTTGATTCAAAGTTGTGAATTCAAGCAGTAAACACAGGGTTGCTCGATGATATTTTTGACCCGTGGCACAAAAATGACCTTCCATCTTTTGTGATGAAAAAACTGCAAATACAACTCACCGGTAAACAAGTTTAAGGAGTGTAGGACACAAGATGCACTATAAAAAAAATTGTTGTTCAATATTTGGGGGCAGCACCCTCATTTATGTTCGAGCTTGATCCTGACTTTAAAGGCACTGAATAAAATGAGCTGTTGGATTATCTTGCTACCCACTATGATCTACCTCTAATCCACGACTGCAGACAAACATTTATTAACACCCACCAAAAACAAAATTGGACAGCGTTACCGTGCACTACGTAATTTTATCTGATCACTAGATGCTGATGAGAGCAGCAACAACTTCAATGTGAACTCTTTGAAAAGCAACTCCCCTACCTCCCTCCCTCCCTCCCGCCGATAATGAACACCACAGCAGGACGGAGGACAAACTTTACAGAGCTCTGTGTCAACAGGCTGATAGTTAAGCAAAGCAAACAATGTTATGTTTGTTAGGTTTCTTATTGCACTCTCTTTTTCATTCAGAAGGTGGCATGTTCAGTTGACTGCCAGCACTTCTGTAGGTTGTTGTGCTCAATCACATCATGGATCCCTTCATTGTGAATTTTCAGGAACAGGAGGGGTAGAGCGCTTGAATCTGGCACGGATTCTGGCAACAAACTTTGAGGAGGAGGAGGAGGAGGGCTAGGAACAGTAACATGGCTAGTCCCCAGCAAGGCTGATATTAGTTAATATCATTCCATCTCAAAACGTCACCACAAACCACAAATTAGTTTCAGTTTTGTTAACTGGAAATGGCATAGTGCAGGTTTAAAAAAAGATCCAATAATGTCCTCTCAGGAAAGGTACATTGCTGATGGAGACCCATGGCTTACACGTAGGCTAAGTGAGAAATCGTATCGAGATGCATAATCTCAGTGGGTAACCAGACGGAAATCTTTGTGTTGAGTTGTTCTTTCCTTTTCCAGCGTGTCTTGTAATGCCGCTCTATGTGCAGACTCTCCTCTTATCATCAAACAGCTTGCGGACAGTGTACACCTGTAAATGGAAAAATAAACCAGACAGAGCAACATTTTGACATCAGTTATACTGAGAGTTTCAGTTTAAATGTTTACACAATAACTAGGAGTGTAATTTCCTTGGTGTGTGAGCACTCTAGTTACCTGGGTGAGCGCCACACACAGCATGACCAGTACACTGGCACAGGACCAGAATGAAACCCGCCACAGGTTGTCTTCCAGAAGGTTCCTGTCCCGTGTCTCAAAGGCCCGCAGTACCGTCTGCATCTGTCGGCTGCGTTCCAAGCGCCGGTGCACCGAGTCCATCGACTCCTGAGGGACGTGACGGAGGGCGAGAAATGAAGACAGTGATGGATAATGAAGGTTTGTAGGAAAAAGAGTTGGTTATGAAGGTGAGAGAGTGGGCGAAAGCGATGGAAAAAAGGCGATTCAGGAAACTGCCCCCGAGCTAATCCTAAGCAAACAATCACTTCCACTTTGCCTCCCTTTATTACCAAGACTGAAACAAAAAGAAACCAGAGCACTTATCTGAAAGGCAGACAGTCGAAATGGAAAGCATAGCATTCAAATCACCAAAACGCCTCTGAAAGTCAGTCAGCGCTTCATCACTTGTGGTAGAAAATTTCTGCTGCACTGCTGTCTTGGGGCTGAAACTTTGGGCATGTTGCACCTCTGGCCACACCCAGTCAGTGATGTCAGTGATGTCATGGCAGGTATTTTTCATCAGGTGTCAATGGCAAAGTACTTACCGTGACATCACTGACTGTGTGTGGCCAGAAGGGCAACATCCCTGGATGTTTCAGCCACCACAGAGACATGCAGCAGACGTTCTGTTAGTGGTGACTTACTCTTTAAATTCATGAACCTCAGTCTGTCTGGAACAACTAGGACAACAGCTCAGTTTTTTAAAAGGGAAGGTCTGTTTACATTTATGGCTAAAATCCCCAACATAACAAGCCGACACTCGGCTGCCAGCCCACATTGGGATGTCATTAGCCATCTGCGGCTTACAACTGCTTGTTGTTTGTGCACTGCGCCCTGCAGCGTCACCCCTTGTCTGTTGTTGAGAGACAGCTTTCTGATTGGCTGTTCAGTTTATGCAAATGAGGGGACAAGAACGCAGAAATCCAGTTGTGCTGAAATTCTGCTAATGAGCTAGCATGCTAGCTAGGCGGCGAGAGCTCAATGTGGTAAACAGGTGGTTCCACAAGCAGAAGTAGTTCAGGCCGAAAACCCCAGTGGCAGTGGTATCTTCTCATAACACATATTCCTGATTTGTGCAACCACATTGTTTGAAGAGATTCAAATAATTAATTAAATAGTGAAATAATTATATATATATATATATGTGTTTTTACATTAAATGAGCTGGTATTTTAATAAATTAATGCCACATTTAATGCCACATTTATTTATTTCATTCCCATTTTAATTAATTAATGACACTTTTAAGTATTTATTTAAAGATGTATTTATATATTTCATTCTGTCTCTTTTAGTCCTCCATAGATTCTTAACCATATAGTGATATTTGCTCCTCCATGAAGTGTAATATATCCACTAAATCTGGTCCAAGTCCTTCCCTGTTGTAAGAGCGAGAGCTTCAAGCTGTACTGCATCCTTCAAAACCAATTTTCAGCTTTGTGTCGCCACTCAAATTCATGTTGTTTTCTAGTCTGTATCTGTTTGACTCATTCTGCAGCAGTACACTCCCAGTGACGCTCCTGCTCTTGTGACAAGGAAAGAGTTAACAGAGCAGACTTGGTGGATGTATTTTGCTCACAAAGAGCAGTATCACTTTGACCCCAGCACATGTGCTTCAGTAAAGCTCAACTGTGCTTCTAAAAACACAGACCTAGTAAAAATATCGAATGGTGTGTCTGACCCCCTCCTTTAGCCTCTATCTACAGCTACAGACAGGGGTCTGACGGGGCTCCAGCTGGCATGGTGACATTTTTCTGTCTCAGTATTAATTCATGAACCAAACCCCAAACAGGCTGTCAGCACAGGCTGCTTCTCACCCGGATGTCTTCCAGCTTGTACTCCAGGAGACTGCCTTCAGGCTCCTCTAACCCCATCCACTCCTCATCCCCCCCAACATCTCCTCCTTGTCCCTCAATGATGACCTCAAAGAACACCATCTTCTCGGAGAAGCGACTGAAGCTGTTGTCAAAGCAGATTTGATAGTCTCCCTCTTCTGTAGACTCCACCCTGGGGGAAAAAAACAGTAAAAAAAAAAAAAAAAAAAAAAAAAAAAATCAAAGAGAATACTGCTGGATCGGGAGTCATATTGTAATTGAAATCAAGGTTTCAGAGCAATGAGAGGCAGCACTAACATGTGGACTCCGTCAGAGCGCCGAGACTCAGCGATGAGCTGGTAGCCTTGAGGTGAAATAATGGTGAAGTCAACATCCATACCCGCCCCTGCTATCACCTGGACACACACAACACACACATACACGCAAAGCAAAACAGATCAGTGATGATCTAAAGCCGAATGCTTTAAGTAGACTGTATACACAGCGATATAAGAGTGAGTTATTGTCCTCTCTTGACTCTCCCACTAAACAAACATACAACCAGAGGAGAGCAGAGACCTGAGCACTGCCAATGACTTCACACTTTCACATCACAAGACGCCTAAAAAAAGTGTAATTTAGTGTTGATGTTCCCAATAGTCATGTAATGTCGATTATTTGGATTTAAGAAATGTTAGTGCACTTACGGACATGTTTTATTATCGATTTGAGCGTGCTCACACTCATACAAGCTTGTAGCCTAACTTTGATGCAACAAGCCCATCCGGGACAGATGCGGAAAGAATCACGTTGAGGAAGTCAGTGAAAAAAATGGCAAGCTAAAGCTGCTAGGTGGTTATTATGTGGTTATTACCCGCCCTGTTTCTCCCTAACACCCAAGATATAAGTTTGCTTAACCAAGCTAGGTAACGGGATGTGAACGGTAAATAGGCTAATTTAGCTTGCTGTATGACAGTCCTGGTTTATTAAAACAGCTACATGGACGGGCCGAAGTCAGCCGCTTGGCTAGCTGAGGAAAACAGAGCGTACCCATGAACATTACATTCCTGCACAGGGTTTTAATCCTTCAGGAGATAACTGTGGAGCTGCGAGGCCACGACACTTGCCTGATATTCGACCTCCATCGTGCCATTCCTGGCTGCTGTCTGGAAGAAGCAGTCGGATGTTCCGGCTGGCAACAGAAACGTGAACTCGCTGTCTTGGCTCGGTCCAAAAGACCAGGCCGAGCCCAAACACCACCCCACAGCCACCGTAAAGACAAACAGACCCGTCCCGCTGCCCCCTCTCTTTCGGCAGAGCTCCATCGTCAAAAAATAGTCGCTAAAACACCACTATCTAACTTCTGCCATCTCCTTCACATCTCTCTTCCGCAGCACAACTTTGCAGCGCTGTGATTGGACGAAGCCCAGCAGAAGAGGTAAATCGCGGCGACCAATCAGAGGGGGAAGAGTAGCCATCTTCCTCCAATCGGCCCAAAGCTGAGCTGAGCCGTGTTCAATTACCGCCCGGCCCGCACCTACGCCTCATCAGGTCAATACACATACAGCGAACACGGCGCACGCGGGGCGCACGTGCACACAGACATGATTTCTATTAATCAGCAGTTTTAAAATGATCATCATTCAGTGTTTGGGCTCGTGGCCTTCCATGTCAAAATAATCTATTACTAACTGTTTAAAGCATCTCCTCCCCTGCACTGTGTACAAGCCAGTGTCATGCAGACTTCCGTTTGTCTTCCCTGTTTCTTTATCTCCACTGAACATAGTGTGTGTGTGTGTGTGTGTGTGTGTGTGTGTGTGTGTGTGTGTGTGCCTGTTTTGAGGTGGTGATGAGATGAATAGTAAAGGAAGTATCTCTGAGTTGTGAAAATTATACATTACAACATATACATTACAATCTGCCACACCTCTTTGTAAAAAGCTATAAACTGCAGTGAAAAGTGCATGTGCAGCTCTTAAAATGACGTGCAGAGGTACTTTATGGGGTGAAAATACGAAAAGAGGTATTTGCCAGAGAATGCTGAAGTTGTTTTCTCTTTTGGTTTGGAAGCTGAGTGAGAATCACTTCTTGCTCAGGTTTTTGCATCTCCATGCCCCCTCACTATTGTCTTTGGTAATCTTCAGTCACAACATGCCAAACCTCAGTCCTCCTCCCCCGCTGTGTCTGGCCACCTGCCCTCTGTGCACACATGTTAACCATGTCAACCTACATTGTTAAATACAACTTTAAAAAGTGTTAGAGCCAAAAATACCACAGTGGAGGTGTTATGTTTGTGCATGACTTCTCAATACCTGACTGATAATATAAGAAAAAGAACAGAAAACGAGACAAACAACGAAGACTTGAAGAGAGAGGAAGTGTCAACTGAGGGATGATAACCACATTCAGCCGTCGTAGGGAGTGTCCTGTAAGACAAGCAGACACAAACACACATGCATGTACATGCACAAACACACACACACACACACACACACACACACACACACACACACACACACACACACACACACACTACTCTCTTTTTCTCTTCCCCTGTCATCTGTATTTCCTCCTTACATGAACTTGCTCAACAACAGAATCAGTGACACTTGACAGCAGGCAAGCAAAGAAAAGAGGTGAGGCAGGACAAGGATCTGTAACTGATAGGCTACAGAAAATATTCTTCAACGAAGATGTAAGACAGCTTAAGAAGTCATAGGGTGCCACCTTAGATGATGTAATATTACTACAGTCTCATTTTAAAATGATCTACAAGAACATTTCAGCTATTCCATATCTCCAACTGGAGCCTCTAAGGAGTATTTTGTAAACTATCTTCACTTTGCTGCTGGATGGCTGACTGAACTGTGGAGGATTTTTTGGTATACATCCAATCTCTTTGTCAACTGCCTTCAGCAAAATGTAAGGAGATATTTTTTTTATTATTATTATTTTTAAATTATTACTATTATTCTCTTGTTTAATTCTTCACACATTTTTATAGCTGTCTTTCCTCATTTGCAGTAAGAGTGTGTAGGCCTGTTCCTAGAAACTAGTATATTGTGTCACATGTCTTTCCCTCTCTCTCTCTCTCTCTCTCTCTCTATCTATCTATCTATCTATCTATCTATGTATCTATCTATCTTCTGCTTGCTTTGTCTGTCCCTCTGACTCTCTTTCCTGCTCTCAGTCTGTTCATCATCCCTCCATCACCAGAACAGGCCCTCTGAATTGGGCCCTTTCACCCAGGACAGAGTGTGATCTGCTGGGATGGCAGAGGCCTGCCCCCAGGTGTTTGTGGTGGACAGTCAGGCCAACTACGCTGCTCTGCCCAGTGGGAAGAACGCGAAGGGGCTGAGAGTTAGCCAAAGGGTCCTGCTCTTTCTGGTGGGACTGGCTCTATTTGGACTTGTTGTCGAGGCATGCTTCATCTTCTACATGTATCGCAAAATAGAGGTGAGGCTGGTGTCTTTGTTTAGTTTATGTATGTGTGCGCATGTGAGTATTATGGAGCGAGGTGAAATACTGAACTGAGAAGTCTCTGTCCATCTAATGTCTGGAAATTCCTTGTCTTGAGAATTTCCCCTCTAACTCTCCTTTACGTCATACACAGATGAGTGCATACATGTTGCTCGCTACTACACGCTGGTGCGTGGGCCGTTATTTGGTCTGAGAGTAACAGCCCTCTAATGACGATATTTCTGCCAATGCTCTGTTTCTATGGTTGAACTTCCCTTTTGTCTCAGTGCAGACGATACAGGAAATGAATGTATCTCATAGGGAGTTTAATAGCACTGCTTTACACACCTCTGTGTATGGATGAATTACACACTGTGCCTGCGGGGTCTGTGCCTGGGGGTCTGCCACCACTAGGGGCCTCCATCTGTCTTTAGACAGACAGCTAGTGTAAAGTATGCCGGTGTAAAATATGAATGGGGACACACTGTGAAATAAAGGAAGATCTGTTCCTGGGCTACTCGCCTCTGCTTATAAATACCATTTATTTCTCTGAATTATGCAATTAAGTTATTTCTGCCTATTTATGGCATATTGCTGTTGCTGTTCTCATAGAAAATAAGATTTTTTAAGAATGGGTATGCAGCAAACCTTGTATGATAAATTACACATTTTTGTGATCATGATTTTGTGTGTGTGTGTGTGTGTGTGTGTGTGTTTTGTCCAGTTTGAGTGAGTGTGGATGAGTTTATTGGTTTTATTTACTCATGTCTATGAATAACACCTCGATTACGCATTTGGAGTTGCTGTTTTTAAGGTATGGAACCGCATATTTTTGCCATTCTGTGCCGTGATATCACAGTTTGGGAGGGCGTGAGTGTCCCATTACTCCCACCAGTTATTTGGTATCATGAGTCTTAAAATCTTGTTTTGTTTTATTCATTTACTTACCTATTTATGTATTTTCAAATTGGGGGGAAGGGTGGGGGTGGTATCTGCCAAATGGGATGAGATAATTCCTCTTGCTTTAATGCATTTCATACAAGTATAACATTATTGTGGACAACTACACTGAACAGGCAGAATAATGCAGATGTGTCTACTAGTATCTAGAAAATGCGGTTCATGAAAATTCAGGAAACAAGTTGGGTAACATTTTGTTAACATATGGGATTATCTCATCCCACTGAAACAAGATTTTACCACTGAATATGAGACTAAATGACCTAAGATGGAGTTTTCCCCCGGTGTATACAGCGGTTTACTACTAAAAGAAATGAGACATGCGTGAGTGTCCGTGTGATTTATTTGATGTTTCCATGCATGCCTGCAGGTGCATCTCTGAGGCAAGAGGCTTCCTGTTCTCACAAGCTCTTGAACTTTTGACATTTTGCTCTTGAACACACGCAAATGTTGCCACTCATCCATGTCTTCTCTCTCACCCATTCTCTCTTGTCCATCTTCTGTCCACAGTCCTCCTCTCTCTGCCACAACGTCTCCAACACCAAACCATCTCCCCAGCTGGTAAGTCTGCATATTTGTGTGTGCCGTGCAACAAAGGTGTTGCCTTCTTATCTGCACTATCTGAGGTTTTTCTGATGTTCTGACACATCTTCTGTTTCAGGGCGGTACCTTGCAGAGTCGGATAGGACCTAATGGTACAGTTTTATCTTCACACATAAGGCCCCGGGGCTTTTATTAAAACTACAGAAAATTACTTTGTGAGATCTTGTTTGATTCATCTTGAAACTGTTAAAATGGTTTAAAGCTGCTATAATGACTTGACAATATAAATTAGATCCTGGGACCAAGATCACCGTATAGTATCATTCCAAAATTGTCTTGATTGATTTTTTGATTGATTGGTTGATTGATTTTTTGATTGATTGGTTGATTGATTGATTGATCTTGCCCTGTTTCCTTGTACAGAAAGCAATGAGATTCCACCATTGCCCACAGGGCGAACATTACCAGCAGAGCCCCAACGGAGGCCGTCTGCACACCTGATGGGTTAGAGCCCTCTCAACACAGACACACACACACACACACACATGCACACAAATCTATGTGTATTGAATTTGAATTTATTGAAAAGATTAATTAAAAGATTTCCCCTTGAGATGTAGCATCTCATTTTTGAGGGGGTTTCATACACAAATACAAAAATAGAAGACACATACAAACAAGTAAAAACAGCAGTACATGACAAAAATACATTGCAAGTACACAAATACAAACAGCTGACCTGTGTGTATGATTTGAATTCAACATCCTGTTTTTGCTGATTTCTTATTCTTATTTTGGCCTCAGGTTCCAAAAATCCTGTAAACAAAAACATAGTGCAGTGGACAGATGCCGATGGTGACGCCTTCACCTACCGCATGGAGTACAACGGCAGCCACTTGGTGGTCCAGGAGGATGGGTACTACTACCTCTACTCCAAAGTGTACTTTGCTGCAGAGGAATGTTCGGCCATCAAGCACAAGGTCATGAAACACACAGAAGCCTATGACGAATCCATGGAACTTATGAAATCAAACAGGTGGGTCATTCTGCAGCTGCTCGCCTGCCTACCTGTTTGCCATTTGACTGTGTGTCTTGTAATTGTGCTTGTGTAATTGGCACTATTTTTTTTTTTCCTCCAGGCTCCACTGCCATAGCCCGAGAGCTCAGATGTCCCAGAAGCCAGTGGAGGATCTGTGGAACAGTTTCCTTGGTGGGATTTTTCACCTGCAACCTGGAGATAAGATTTTTGTGACACTGGAGGATGGAAAGACAATGCGTCCTGGAAGTGCGGAAAACTTCATGGGGGCATTTATGATCTAGTATATTTTATTATGGGTTTTTTTTGCAAGTGTATAGCTATTTTATTCTTTTTGCTTGAAGAGATTGTCATAGCCAGTACTTGTATTTATTGGTTGGCATTTACCACTGAGTTTAATTGGCCTTAATGATCCAGCAGTAGTAGGGACTACCTCTGTCCTTGTCTTTTGTTAAACTCTGTGTCTGCTAATCTAAACCAGGTGTCAAAATAGAATCTATATCTATAGTAATGTAACTATAACATCCAATTAAAGCCACATGACTCAATGTATTCAAACCACTTATGAAAAAGCAACACATAGTTGTTTCATTGTAAAATGTATCTGATATTCAGGCTGATATTCAGTCATTCTACAAGATAATTTGTTATATATTTTATATTGTGAATAAAGTATTGTTTACAAAAATGTGAGATGGCGTGAATTCCCGATTGGATAATTTCACTGAGAGATAATCTAATGAATGAAAATGTCACAGATGGATAAGCAGTGGCATGAAAAGACATATTGATCATATTTTCCTCTTCTTATACACTGAACTATGCACACACACACTGTTGTGAAGCAGTGTTTTTTTTTCTTTCTTTCTTTTTTCTTTTTTCGTTCTTTTCTCCTGCATGCCTTATACCGGAGTACTTGAACACAGAGGTTAACCACACAGAGTGAACAGAGGATGCAGCCGGAAACACAGATGCAGATCTAGTGTAAACAACACTTCACTCACAGGAAAAAAAATCAGAGAGGACTAAGTGGTGTTGATGCTGAGGTTGGGTGAAGCTGACTCAGCTGTACATATTTTGCACAGACGATTCAGAGGAAGTTTCCCAGACCATGCAGTGGCAAATGGCAAAAGACAAGTGAAAGGCTGGGCTGAGCAACCGAGAGCAGAGATGGAAGGATTCTGTCATTAAGTATACAAGTGAAAGGGAAAGGAAAGCAGACAGGGCATGGGTAATAGAGGAAAGAGAAAAATGAGAATAAGAAAAAAAAAAAAAAATAAGAATGAAACCAGCCAGCCAGATGCATATGCTGCCAGATAGCAGACATGACAATCTACAGGCCAAGAGCAGACAGACAAGGGCAAAGATGTGCCTGATAAGACAGACATCAAATGCAACAGATATTCAGGTCATTTCCTGTGCTAAGACAGAGATATGCATCTTGGTGTTTTAGGGTCATAAACTCAAAGCATCCTGATACTCCTACAGTCCTGAAGAAAGGCAGCGAAGCGTATTACGCTGTCTGTGAGTAATTATTCATTTTCACAGTTGTGGTATTTTTATCTTCCGGAGACCATGAATAGTGTATTCACCAAATTCATCTATTTCTGATTTTGTCGCAGTTTTGTGCTTAACTGGGATTCCGGAGTGAGTTACCATCAAGTAAATGAATGGAAGAGAGCGAGAAATGAACACGCACTGCTACCTCCCACACACACACATACACATACAGGCAGATAAAGAAATGCACAGTCAGAATCACATCTTAACTGCTACTGGCTCTTTTGATGTGGCTGAATTTTTTTGAAACACTAAGCTGAAAATGATCCATCGATATTTTTTTGTGGACAAGTGGGAAATCAGTTCACTTTTACTGAGAACACTTTGCCACAGGCACAAAATGTGGCATGATTTCACTTCAAAAGAAACCAGTTGAACTTTTATTTTACTAAAAGTTTGCCTGAAGAAAGTCCTTTTCCATGTGAAATATCTGAGCATGCTCTCTGTAGTCTCCAACTCGTGTGTACGTGTGTGCATTCAGATCATGTGGGACATAATTCATACACCATATGAAAGTTGTAAAATGTAATGTTTATTCTCTGCTGATAATGAGCTTTGAGTACCAGAGCAGGTGTACATGTGTATTTGTTTGCTGGCCTACATACAGTTCCTCTAAACCACTCTGTATGCAACAAACAGGAAGTGATGTAAAGTCAGTTCTCGGCATGGGCTGATCAACAGCAAGGAACTTTCCCCTAACCTATTAAATGACCATATTTCCACTTGATAATTTGCCATATTCTCTTTCACAGCCTTCTCTAATGCTGTCTCTCAAAAAAAAAAAGATAAAGTCACTGTGTGTTATGTTGACGTTTCATGTTTTAAGGTTTATGTCCATGATGAATATAGATTACATTATATTCATCAATGCACAGTCTGTCCATAGGACTTACATTCTGTAATAAATGCAGTTTTTTTCCACTTTCAAGAGTCCACATTCAACAAGGAATTCAACAATGCCAATCACACCCTGATTAACATCATTTTCCAGGACCTTGTGACTTTTAAAAGGAATTTGAAGTACAAAATAAGTGGCAAAGTGAGCAATGTTTCTCATGAGTTGTTAGCATAATTAAAACATCTCCACTTCACTACAGCAAACTAAATGAGATCCCTGAGGAACTGGTGCTTTTTAAGCAGATAAAAAAAAAATCACACATTTTATAAGCTTCATTCCCCCAGCCATTTATAAAATGAAACCAAAAACATAACGCTGTATTTGATCCAATGCAGGCTGAATAATCTCGCCGTATATTGCACATCAACACTAATGTAGTGGTACCTACAGCAAAAACAAACAAACAAACAAACAAAAAATCTGTTGAAAAATAACTAAACCATTATAAATATGAGTATATAAATAGAATTGTATTACAAAATAAATATATTGTACATGCATTAATATAAGTGTACAGTTTGATGTTAGCTTGTGGTCCATCCAGTTTGCACAGCCATTGTAATGTCTCTTCAGATTCCACCCTCAAGTCCCTTTAGAGTCTCTTCCTCCTCCAGTTTGGGGCTCACAGTGACAGAAATGTGTCCAAAATGGCCTCTGTCATGCTTGTCCACTTTAGATGGCCTGAACTCACAAACACACACATACAAAAAACTTGTGCTGCTCTTTTCTAGCTATACCAATGAATAATTAGTAGAGTTAGACTGTGCAGGTTGCACTGCAGTGTTAAAGGTTCTGTTTTAATCCATTAGGAACATCCCAAAGTTTGAACCTTTCGGTTCAAGCTTCCAGTTCGTCAGTTCTTCCTTTGGTACAATCATTTGAGCAACCAGACGCATCTGGTCATCCAAATGGGCCACTGTCCAGCACTGCTTGCTCACAGGTGTCACCGCCCCCTGGGGAAGCTCCATCTTGCAGGTGAGCTTGTCACCCAGATGCACAGTGAGGAGAGATGCGTTGCATCTGTGTGTGCAGGTGACATTAAGATTAAGGTAGATAAAGTAGTGCCCCTCTGATCTGGGCTGCAGAGAATGCTGGGTTGGTTCAAAGTGGAAGTGGCTTCCTATAGATTTTCCAGCACCAAAGAGAACAGGACTCCAGGACATGGTGAAGTTCTTTAACTGACCTGCAGGGGGAGACAAACATCTGTTTGAGCTGAGGGCACTGCAGCATGAGAGTACAGCCACTGGATTCTCAAACACAGTTTCCACTCCTTTCAAGTACGATTTGGTTTGATACCTTGACTAGGCTGAAACAACTCAAACTCATAAGAAACCAATTTACTATCAATCTGGTACCGCAGATACTACAAATTACAAATAAAGTACTATAACAATGACCTTTGGAAATGACAACATTCAGATATACTCCATTTAGAGGAATAAAAGACAAGAGATCTCTTTCCAGAAGTAGGTCGTTATATAACCTGACTTGTCATCCAATAAAGCAGTCCCTAAACATCCACTTTAGCCTACAGGCCTATAACACAAGTTTGCATTTGGCACGTAACACTTACTTGAGGTGGCTTCCAGGTAGGCAAGATTCTGCATCTGTTCATGAAACAGAAAAAAAGAATAAGTGTGTTACAAATCAGATAGGCATTCGCGGATAGGGCAGAAACAGTTAGTAGATGAGTGTGAGCTGCAGGTGCAGTCGCTGTACCCACCTTGTACGCCGGTGCAGGTGTATCTCCTGTTAACTTTGCTGGCGTGCCAACCTCTATGGGCGGACGCATCGGCGCAACTTTTGACCGCAGCTCCATCGTCACCATAACCCCTCCGGCAACCACAGCCGCCACAAGCATGAACAAGACAAGGACAGAGGTGACGAGAAAAACGTCCAGACACCGTCCACGCCGGCGCTCGCTCTTCTGAAGAGACTCCACATCCATTCCTTTACTGTCGTGTCCCAGTAAGCTGCTGAAGGGTGCCTGAGGGTCTCCGAGGGTCTCCAGACTAATTTAGGCAAGCTGTCCACTTAAGACTTAAGTTCACTGAAAACTACAGCCTGCAGTGGATCTGCAAATGCAACCCTTGAAGTAATCCAACTGTTTCCCCTCCGTTTTTTTAGGCTTTTTAACTTCCACACGCAGCGCTCCTCGCTCTTCTTGGTCTCACACAACCCAGCCGTGGTCATGAGATAAATGCAGCCGCTACGACAACCATGTTCACTTTTATAGCCCGCACTCAGTTTCAGATAGGGAGGAAAAACGCGGAAGTCATGGTTTCCCCTCTCGCCCCCTCACACACCCTCCCTCCTCCGCGGCTCGTACACGAGGTGCGAATCGAGACCTGCAGACTTTCCATCGCTCTCCTTTGCAGTTGCGCAAGTAAACCAAAACGCTGTATATGTGTGGTGGAAAACGAAAGGCAGATAGCAAGCCCTTCGGCTTCACTACATTCCGATATAGTCAACACGGAGACGGGGCTCCCTTTTCCTCTCTCCTGTAGTCATATGTAACCTCTGTGGGCAGTGGGAGGCTGGCCAAACCGGCAGTGTGGGTGTGCATGGCATGCCATCCCTAATAATTATCCATTCACCCAGACACAGGTTCTCGTCTTCGCAGTGTGCGAATTACACCACGGTGTGCGGGGGACCCGGGGTGTCGGTGCAGGCGGAAAATTTTTAAGCATCACGATTCAATTCCCTGCATTTCTATGCATTTTAATGGGTAGTTTGAACCACTTCATATGCACACCTTAACAATAGTACTGCACACAGTCCTATGCCTGAATTAATAGCCTACACCTCTTACTAACACTGTATAACTGCTGGTCGTTGCATTAATATCCTACAGCAGAACAGACAGGATTATTATTAAGAGAAAATTCGTTGCACACGGGTGATACCATTAATATCTTAATATAGGATATTTACATAAAACGCCCCGATGGATCAGGTTAATTTCATGTTAACAACAGATTTCCTGAGCATTTATATTGGCTACGCAAACTTCAATCCACATGAGAAAAATTAATCCACGGACCACCAAAGTAACGTTTGACTTTTTAATTAAATCAGCTTAAAATTACTCAACTCAGAAATTGTCTGTCTGTCTGTCTGTCTGTCTGAGTCTGAGTCTGCAGCAACGAGAGAGAGAGAGAGAGAGAGAGAGAGAGAGAGAGAGAGAGAGAGAGAGAGAGAGAGAGCAGCCTATAGCGGCAGCATAACCATGAACGATATGCCATAATAATACAGTTATTAACACAACACAACCCTCTCGCTGAGAGATGCAACGCCACATACCAAGCCTAAACACTGCCCTACACAACATAGCGATGCACATGTGCACTATAGCCTTTCTCATAATAACACAGCAGCCTTCCATAGGCCTACAAAACAGCAAAAAAGTTTATAAAAGCGGGTCTTACCTTAACACAGAAGCGACCCCAGAGGCCTGGGTTCAGCTGCTTTTGCTTTACGCCCATGATGTGGACAGGCGATGGCGATCTTTTTTTCATGAATAATGAACTCCAAAAGTAATTTTATTTCACTTATTTTACACCTTTGACAAAACCATGTCCAAAATAGCATTTATCTGGCTATCATATCAATATTTTAGAGCTCCCCCAAAATTTCACAAACCATGTTTCCAGCCAGGGGAGCTCATGTCACCACTAGGGGAGCTGTGCTCCCTTTAGCTCCCCCTTATCTCGCACACTTCGCCTTTGAGACAACAGCGCACTTTTCTTTTATTTGTTACTATTTTGCATTTCATGGTGATAAGGCTATATTGATGCCGTGCGACAGGTCAGGGATGTGGAAAAGACACAAATGTCACAATCAAAACTCGATACATCATCACCACGCAGGCCCATTTTGCCCAGAGAAGGTGAGACCTGTTAGACTCGTCATTGTCAATGGTGATGCAGCTGTTTACTGTGCAGTGGTGTGAGGGTGGGGGTATAACGTGAGTATGGCAACGGGTGCGGCAGCCGACAGGTGTTTCATCATCAGGCTAAATATAGCAACCTGAGCCACTCCTGCAGGTTTATATATCCTGTAGTCAGACACACCCACCTGTCAGCCGGCAGGAGAGAGAGAGAGAGAGAGAGAGAGAGAGAGAGAGAGAGAGAGAGAGAGAGAGAGAGAGAGAGAGAGAGAGAGAGAGAGTATGACTAAAAGGAAGGAGGAAGGGAGCGTGTCATCATCATGTTTTATCAAAATCCGAGATTTGATTCACACCTACAGGTCTTTGCGCCTGTCATCAACAGGACAGGAAGTGGGCAGCCAATGAGAACGCAGCCTTTTCATAGAACAATAAAGCCAGGACGGGAATTCCCCACACTGTGCAAACTTTCTTGTACCTGAACACACACACTCTCACACACACACACAGAGAGAGAGAGAGAGAGAGAGAGAGAGAGAGAGAGAGAGAGTTGCCAAACATCAGCCTGTGCTTTCCCTTGTTCTCAGTTCTGACATGTTGTCATCATAGGCAGGATCGAAAATAGAAAAAAAAAAAAAAAAAAAAAAAAAAAAAAAAAAAAAGATTAGGCTATGCAAGTCCATCAGGCTGACAAATAAAAAAAGGGGTAGTTGAGCAGTTAGAGGACTGAACATGTGACTGGAAAATACACATCACACTGCCAGGACTTTCAGCTACGGGATGGTGGTCGACAGATGTGGGATTTTCAGTGGGTATTTAGAGAGCCGATGTATAATGCCGATGTCATTATTATTTATTTATTTTTGTTTGATATATTTTCTGCACCTGATAAAATGCAACAATTAATAATTTTAACAAATGAGGCGCAAAAATGCTGAACTTAAAGCACCATTTATTTAACAGTGATGTCATTGTCTGCTTTATCTCAGCTTAAGTAGGCTACATCTGTACTCTGTCTGTAGTGCACCTATATTAATTAAAAATGTACTAACTAAATAGATATTTACAGGTAATAAAAAAAAAAAACTCAACTTAAAAAAAAAAAAACATGATGGAAAAATAAATATAATTTTAAATTTGAAATGCGCATATCAATACAAACAAAAGTAGTGAGGTGAAAACTATTGGAATGTGATACTACCGCAGACCTTATTGAAGCCGGAGGGGCCAAATGCCGGAAATAATGTAGTTCGGCGGACCAATCATAGCTCTTGTGGTCTGCATAGGGTCTGCATATATCCAACGCGTGGTTACAATTTTTGAGATTTGCACGGAAAGTCTCTACCATAGATATGGTCTCTACGGTGGTCGCAGAGGGCCCGCAAGGGACGCATTTGCTACGCAAACCGGCCTACGCGAGAGCATAAATCAGCCTTTAAACCTTTGCAAGTAGGAAAGCAGCAGTAGCGATCACCTGTCAGTGCCAGTAATGGTAATAAGAACTAACACTGAAATGAGCATGAAGCATTTACCCAAATTCCCCTCAGGAATCAGTGAAGTATTGCTGATTCTGAGGCTTCGCCTCCTCAGATCCCGTCCAGTCCAATGAACATAACTTTTCTAGGATGTCTACATCTATAATTACTGTTACTGAGGGACAGAATGTCTGTAAGCCAATCACAGTGTTCCACACATCATCTAAAGTGAACTGTTGTAGAGCCACACCCAGTAAACAAGCAAGCAAGTAAACATCCATTGGAATGGATGTTGGCTCTGACTCACAAGAGGGGAAATAGGGAAATACTGTTTTGATTATTATGGCTGTTCTGATTTGATCTTTAATGATGCATTCTGTTTGTAATGCATCTTATTGATTGTGTACACAGAAAATTCAACTCAGGAAGCTTTGAACATATGCCACTTTTTTGAGAGAGAACAGTTTTGTTAAAATAATACAAAATAACTATACAGTGTGCTTAAAATTTTAAATTGTAAAATTTCAAAATTATTAGTTTTACTTCAGTGAAAAATGATAGACCTACTGTCTGTTCTGTGAAACTTCCTGTGTAGTGCTAGAGTTTATGTGGCAATGCTGAAGACAACATGTAGGCTACTTCAGGTGAAAAATGTAACCTAAAGATGCAGTGCAAGCAAAATCTCAGGCTTGGGTCAGGTTCAAACAGAAAAACAAGCCTACCTGTCAGGTTTGGGTCAGGCTCGGTAACTATGCACTCTGACCCTCTTGGAGACACACAAATCAAAAAGCGATTCTTGAAAGAAAAATGTATTAATGTGTTACAGTGCCATGAAAAAATTGTGTAAGTCCAACTTAGTATTTCAAGACACCAAAAAAAAAAAAAAAAAAATTCAGCAACATTCATTGGTCATCACCATGGGCTTCCAAGAACACTCAGCACTGACATTATGCAAGATGAATGGAAAGATGATGCAAAATTACAAGAAGGGCCATGGTGTGTGTGTGGGTGGGTGTGATAGTGTGTGATTCCTCTTAACAAGTGTGAACGGGCCTGTGGGAGAACGTTCTGCTCTTTAGCTGTCTTTTTGAATGCTTGTAATATTCAAGGTGAGGAAAGCAGATCTATTAATGTGTCCACCGGTATTACAGTCTCATTGCTGTAATTTCAACGGGTCTTTTCTTTGTCCAGCCAGTCATGTGGGAGGGAAACATGTCTTCTTCACTCATTACAGGAATGATTACATTCAGATTTGTGGTAATTACAAAAGATCAGCATTTTATGCAGAGAGGGAATATTTGTGGCTATGACTGAGGGGGAAGTGGATAGTTGCATAATGGCAGGCAATGGTCAGGAAGTGACTCTTTCTGGCAATGATCCAGACATATGGGAAGCCCATCCAGGTATTTACAGTTTACAGCTAAAGCACAAGAGATGCTGCTCACCATTTTACAGTTTGCTGACTGCCGAGAAAGCTAACCCTGTCAAAACTGACATTACTATCATCAGTACAAATACAAAATAATCAAAATTGAGTAGACACGATGAACTGTTATAATACAAATACAAAATAGTTTTTTTTTAGATTTTGCAATCTAGAAAAAATCTGCATTTCTCATTATACTATAAAGAGAGGGACGAATATACCATGCAACCATTTTCCCTGTTTTCCCCCTTTCCCCATTAGTCTTATCTATTCTTCTGTCTGATCAAGTGCTAAATGTGGTGAATAAGGTAAGATACTTGGGTCACATCATCAGAGATGATTTATGTGATGATGATGATGTGTAAATTATATGCGCAAGCGAACATGCTGGCATGCAAATTCCATATGTGTACTGATGATGTAAAAATAGCCCTTTTCAGATCTTACTGCACACCGCTCTATATAGCACACTTGTGGTGTAGTTACAGCAAAGCAAAAATGAAAAACCTTAATGTGGCATATAATGATGCTTTTAGAATCCTGCTTAAGCTTCCAAGGTGTACAAGTGCAAGTTTGTGAACAGTAATGTTCCCACCTTTCATGCTGTGCTGAGGAACTTTATGTTTAAATTTATATGTCAATTGTCTGACTGCTTCTGGAGGCATTGGAGGGATTGTCTGTATGTGTCTTAGCTATTGTGGCATATGAACTTTTGTATTGTTCTAATCGTGGTTGTTTTGTGACATATTTGTGGTTATATGGACCATACTGGTTTGAGATAAAGTTTAAATGAAATGAAATTATTAATGTCTAGACTGAATTCAAAAGTAAAGTAAGTTGGCACACTAAAACAAACAATGTGAGACTAGTGGACACACACACACACACACACACACACACACACTTACAAGGACTGTCTTCATTGTTTCCAGACATTGTCATCATGACTGGCTGTTAATGTGAATATGATGCATGTTTGCCCCTCTCATTGTTGCATGCTGTGTATGTCTGATGTCTTTGTTTATATACAGTATATACAGTACATAGTCCATATTTAACAATCCATATTTAAAGGCCCATATCAGTGATTTTGAATCTTTGGCCCATTTTCTACAATTTAGCCTCATTTTAAAATGCAGCTAATCATTTTGCAACTCATGTGGTTTGCAAAATGTGATGACACAACATATCATTAAAATCCTTCGATTTTCAAAGTTTGCAGTGTAAAGCAAATGTTTGCATTGCGACTATTTTCCAGGGCTTGGAGACTGTTTCACTCGACCCAATTTCAAGTCATCAAGCCACAACAGTGCTGCTGCTTTTAGGAAAACCAATGTGGATGACTTCATTACACTGATGCAATACTCGTGTGAAGAAAGTTTGAGGTCTCTGAAAGTTAATTTTCACATTGCAGTGGAATGAATGGAAACCAATGGCTGGATAAAAGGGTAGGAAAATGATATTTGAGGTCAAAAATACAAATGCTTGCTTTGGGAAAAGATTAGCAGAAATGTGAAGTATAGATGTTGTAGATTTTAGGCTAAACATGCAAATTCAGCGGTATGGTCCTTTATTTAAGAGACTGTAAGTAAACCCACATGTTAAAGGAATCTATATATTTTCCCTACACAGCATTTTACAGTCTAAAAGTGTTACTACTTAATATTAGTACTGTCAGCTGCATGATTATATGACCTTTGAATTTAGTGTTGTTATTATTTATTGTCTTTGTTGTTTATATTACATTTTCCCTGCTATATACAGTTACTTTTGCTGCTGCAAATAGCAAAGCTACAGGGAGAGTGTTGCTTAACACTGTAGAAGTCTATCATTTGTTGAAAAGCTCTAAATAGTGATTGGTCTTATTGTCTTATTGTCTAGTGCTCACATATGAAATAATCTCATCTTCTGATGTAGAAGTTGCAAAATGGAACACTTAAATGATGAAAATATTTAGAGAAGGGATTGAGGTTATAAAAAAACATCATGAGTATGTTGGGAAAGGGGTGTGGGGACTCTTTAGGAGGGTGGAGAGAAAGGGGAAGTGACGGGAGAAAGAGAAACAGAGAAATGCAACAGCAGGGTACTCGGAGGTGCAAGAGTTCCAGCGGGTCATATGTTATAATCAAGGGACGTTAGATGCAAGGCAAATACCCATATCTTCTGTTCCCTTTTGAAACTAATCACACAAGTGCAAACTTGGGCACTGACACATTGCTTGCACACATGCAGGATCGCATATGCACGCATGCACATGCGCACAAACTGCACACACACACACACACACACACACTTCCCTTATTTGATCAAACAAGGTATTCTTGCACGTCAGTTTGTCCAGGAAGGGAGATTCCTTCTGTGTAGCCCTTTCAGAGGGTATCTTCCATTTTTTTTCCCTTTGCATTTTTTTAGGTATTGCTGGGACTTTTAAGGTGCTTTTATAACCATGTAAACTGCTAGATGGGGTTGCATCTTCATATGCATGGTCACAGTATGCTGTAATCTGGCTACTGTAGTATTCTGAGGATCAAGAAAAAAATAACAGCAGGCAGCTGTACATTTTCCCATAGGCCTGCATGTCTGTGGAACCAACTCTGTTTACAATTAGGGAAGCACATTCTTTAGATGCCTGAAAATCTAAACTCAATTTTTTTTTTTTTTTTTTTTTTATTCTCGCTGTCCCACAACAAAGTCGCTTTCTTTAGTCAACAGTCTCTTTTCTTATCTGAGCTTGGACAGTGATATCATAAAAATCTGACATGGAGAGCCAAGTGTGGGCCTGTTTTGTTGCATATATAGACTCTGACTGCTGTCTGTGTTCTGGTGAACATGGCTGAGTAAGTCTGCTTTGACTGTGTAAGTGTGCGTCTATGGCAATGTCTGCCTTTTCTCCATCTCAGACACTGATGCAATGTCCCTGGCAGTAGCAGATGCTACCTCAATGTGTGTGTTGCACTATTTGTATTGCACCATTCTGTTGATTGATTGCTGATCAGCTAGAGCAGTGTAGGCTGATTCATTGTAAGGCCATTTAGGATATGTGGGTGATGCAGGATTTTATAAATAAATGAAGTGGAACTCATTTTGTCTGGTTTTAAATGCAAACAGCTGGAGTAGGGGGGGTCATGTGTTATTTCCCTTTCTATGTGGTGTGATTCAGGACTATACAATTTAACTTCATTTGACTATTGTTTTGAGAGTTAACCCCTTAATACAGTAAGCACAGAAATATTTTAAAGGACTAATTTGACTTAACAAAAAGAAACTGAACTGCAACTAAATTAAACTTAATTTAACTCAGCCTAACTAACTTAACTTCACCTGACTACCGGATTGCCTTCTAGAGTTAAGTTATGACAGAAACTTCTCCTTGTGAGTCTCCAAAGTCAAAAGCAATGAAGGAAGACTGTCGGTGGGAAGCTACAGGGAAATGCAAAAATGCCAAAATACACACACACAGAGATACACACACAAACAGACACACACACATACACATATACACAAAACACACCTTTGACATGTCCTTTCACTTTTGAATTCTGTCTATTCAAGTCATGAGGACAGGACAAACACTGCTGCTGATAAAGCTTTTGTGTCTGGGGGAAGTGGCAGGATACAGACTGTGAATTAGTTTGCGTCTCGATTTTATTCTTATCCCACATTCTGACAAGTCATTTATCTTTATATTCTTTAAAAGTATAAAGTAAAATAAACTGATCCTCATAACAGTTTATTGACCTGGTCTCCTTTATATGCCGTAATGTTTTTCCAAACCGCTGCACACACACACACACACACACACACACACACACACACACACTGTTCTCATAACCTCTGCTGGATTTTCTCTGGTCACGGTGACGTATTGGCCTTTTGACAAAAGCTCCAGCGGTATGCTGGGCTTTCTAACAAATTAGGGAAGTCCTGTCTATTTTCACTTCAGAGTCAGAAAAGTACAGCTGAAGAGGGGTTATCACTCACTCTCTGTCATGCTCTTTTCTCTCTCTCTTTTTCTGTTTGCAGAAACAGAACCAAAACTGCTGGCCATCAACACAGAAGACATACTACTGCCTTGAGCTTGGGCAGGAACCCTTAGGCCAAAGGGATTTTCCCTCGCCCCCTTTGCATTAGCTATTGCCTGCTGCAATGTCACAGAAAACAGAGAGAGTTGAATTTCACTTAATTTATTTTGAGTATTTATGGAAAAATTCAAAATCACCATTCATGTGGATACACTTTTTGTACTGCACTTATACAGAGGCCCAATGATGGTAATATATCCATATATCTACATGTATGTATGTAGCCTATGTATGTATGTATGTATGTATGTATGTACGGATGGATCTATCTATCTATCTATCTATCTATCTATCTATCTATCTATCTATTTGTTTTCTATTTCTTTTCTTTTTTAAAATGTAGCCTATTGCTCACAAGTACTTCTGATTTTGAATGTATGCAATGTCTGTCTGGGAAAATAAATAAATCCAAGCAACTAACTAAATAAATAAATACATGAATACATACGTGCATGTGTACACAGACAAATGTAAACCTTAAAAACGTCCTGGCTATGCCTTTGCTGCCATCTACAGTGTCATAGATATCAATGCTCTGTAGGAAAACATGATACAGTACTAGTGTAATTCCTCATCTGGCCATATGGAAACCAACACCAAGCAGCCACTCTGAACACACGAAAAGAAAAGAAAAGAAAAGAGAAAAGGCAAGACAAGACAAGACAAGAAAAGAAAAGAAAAGAAAAGAAAAGAAAAGAAAAGAAAAGAAATTAAATGAAAGGAAAAGTAAAGAAAAGAAAATAGAAAATGAGTTATACTGTACATAGCTTAATTTGATTTATGGAAAAAAAAATCTCGATTAAAAGTAGAAGAACTGCATGCAAAGTGTTACTTAGTAAAAATATATGAAAAATAGAAATATTCATTGTGAAGACTGGTGCATTTCGGAGTGTTAAAGCATTGATCCATTCACCTGTAAGCAGTGTAGTTCTAAACAGTCCGTATAGTGTTGGCTGTAAACTCCAACAATATACTTCTCTTCATGTTTGGCATAAAGATGTCAGCAGGCCTGGAAACTGCAGCCTTATCCTTGTAATACAAGGATTCATCTAAATGGACAGCCAATTAATCGGTATTATAGGAGATTAATTTTTAATTTCTAACTTTGAAATTTCAGAGTACGCCCATGTCAGCATGACCCGTAAAGACAAGTCTTCATGTGTGAATGTATAAAAGTTATGTAGACAAATTCGGTAAAGAGTGAATCACTGTAAGGTAATGGAGCCCGCATCCATGCCGCCAGCCGTGACTTTCACCGTCCCCGGTGACACAGACATGATGAACCGCATAGTGGGCCACTCCTCCCCTCTTCCGTCCCCCGGGGTGCAAACTTGGGAGGTTAAATCTTTATCTCTGAGAGAGAGAGAGAGAGAGAGAGAGAGAGAGAGAGAGAGAGAGAGAGAGAGAGAGAGAGGAGGCTGGCTAGGTGGTGGGGATTACTCAGACTGCTAGTTAACATGATAGTAGACTGGGACCAGCAGGCTGATCCCTCATCCAGGAGCGGCGATTTCACAACCACGTCTGGAGTTTTCCGCCACAGCGGCGCATATCTTGAAGGTGACGGACCCCGCTGGAGCGAGTCCGGGCGAGTTCTGCGGATACTGTGATGAAATAAAATGCGAAAAATTATCTTTCGTTGACTGTTGCTGCGAGGAGCACGCGTCACTGGCAACGCTTAAATACTTTGACAACTTGTGGATTACTCCATTCTCGGGAACTCGGCTCGCAGCTCGACAGATGCCGACGGGAGCGCGCCCCACTTTCTGATAACAAGTTTACTCCAAACTCCAGGGAAGCCCAGAGTCGTCATGTTGGATAAATATGTCCCGCAAAGTGCCGGCGTGCCCGTCCCCAGCCCGGACCTGCAGCTGAAACTGGCGGACAACAAGAGCAACCTGGCTACCATAGGGATGGAGAGCTGCACTGGGAAGAAACTCATTGAAATATCTGGACCAGCCCTGTCCAAACGCAAGCTTCTGGTCGGCTTAGACATCTTGTGCCTCTTTCTTGGTAAATATAAAAACACAGTTGGGATGGATCATTAATTTAAAAGCTGAATGTAGGCCAAAAGTGCATGTAGCCTATAAATGTGTAAGTATGTAGGCTATTATAAAACTCTCGAAGGTCTCTAGATGGATTATGGCTCAAGAGATAGCAACATTATATACTGTGTGCTGATGTATAAATGTATTGATTGATATTTAAATGATGGCGCCTGTTTACCTGGCCTGCCATCCTATTTATTAACTTCCCAGGCTACTTACAGTGCTGAATCAACTTGAAAAGCCTAATAGATTAGTTTAACAATAGAAAATAAATCGATTATAATCAGAATCAGCTTTACCTTATTCTCCATATACTTGGATATGTATTAGGGATTTTCTTTGGTGAGTTGATGTGGCACACTTAACATTGACCCAACTGATTATATAATCATCAGGATTTGTTATCATTATAATTATTATTGTTGTTGTTGTTGTTGTTGTTGTTGTTACTAGCAGTGTTGACACTTTATTTGCTAAACGAATTAATCAATAATCGAAAAAAGTAAGCAACAGATTAATCTAGCTGAAAACAGAATTTGTGACTGCCCTAAAACCTTCTTACTCATTAACTTACTCATGCAGACGTCTGTCTATGCAGTTATGCATTCAGTGATAAATTATTGATTCATTCCTTTATTGGCCTAAACTTGTTTGTAGGCTTGCGAGAAACAGGTGAAAAACCTGGCAAACTTATCTTTGTTCTGCTCAACTTCATTTTGGCAAGGGACTCTGAGAGTCCACTGTTTGGTTTTGCGTCCATCCCTTTTTGCTCAGTCAACAATGGCCGTGAGCAGTTGCGTTCAGGATAATTAGACCTGTGCGGGCCACCAGAGTATGCGCGGTAAATTAACATTAATTTGTAGGTGAATAGAAAGAAAGAAAGAAAGAAAGAAAGAAAGAAAGAAAGAGTTTTCTTTAAACTCTCTCTCTCTCTCTCTCTCTCTCTCTCTCTCTCTCTCTCTCTCTCTCTCTCTCTCTCTCTCTCTCTCTCTCTCTCTCTCCCTGCGCGCTCTCGAGCTCTCTATGCCAGTTGGTCCGCGCATTGCCCAGGGAATTCTACAGTTTCCATGACAACCTCAAGTTCTCAGGGTAGAGCTCGGCCAGCGGGAATTGTATTCAGTATAAATAAATAAATTCATGATCCCTGTGTGTGTGTGTGTGTGTGTGTGTGTGTGTGTGTGTGTATGTGTGTGACTTTACAGTAATTGTTGACCCTCCCTCCCTCCCATGGTCCCAATATGTGACAGGATGGTGGTTATGTAAGAGTGGCTGAATGAAAAAAGCTGGGAGGAGAGGTAGTCTGTATATTAACAACAGATTGGGCATGTGGGCAGCAGAGGGGGTGTGTCCATAACTGCAAGAAGTCTCTCTCTATGTCTTTTTACTGTGTGTGTATGTGTGTTTGTGTGTGTGCAGGCATGCAGGAGTGTGAGTGTGGGGCTGCAGATGGACACAGAAAGAGGGAGAAGGAGGGTGGAGGCAGAGAAAGTGGGAATCAGAGAGAGTGGGCATGGGAGACAAACAGAGACAGGGCAAGGCGAGCTCGGGCCCTGGCCTGCTGCCACAGTTGCTCTTTGTTTTGTAGGGAAGAGTTGAACTGAAGTCACAAACAACCCCTCTCGCTCTCATCAACAGAAACACACACACACACACACACACACACACACACACACACACACACACACACACATATGTGCACATGCGCAGTTCAAATTGGGAATCTGTTGCGCTCTGCCTGCTTTCGCTATTCTATTTTCAATCCCAATGGACTGCCCTGCTGCATGCATTCAGCCAGGAAACAGGAGGTTTCTGCTGTCATTTCACTCCTATCTTTTTTTGCTTATGTGTGTGTGTGTGTGTGTGTGTGTGTGTGTGTGTGTGTGTGTGTGTGTGTGTGTGTGCATGTGTTTTTTTGTTTTTTTGTTTTGGCCCCAGAGGAGCAGTGTTGTGACCCTCACATTCCTGATGGTTGTCTAACTAGTTGGGTTCTCCAGAGAAAAAGGAGGCTGTGGGTTCCCACCCTCATTTTGCTGTAAAACTACTCTCCTCCAGTTCCCTCCTCTGACCTTCTTTCCTCTCCTTGAGTCCTCTCTTCTTTCCCTGTGTTTCATTTAATTGGTCTGGACTGTCTCTCTTTGCCTCCTTTTCTCAAGCCTTTTTCTTTATAATTAACCCATTTAACTCTGATTTCCCCTTTAATTTAAAGTAGCTTCAAAGTTAGAACACAAAACCATTTTTTTCAATATTGATGGTAATATATATTCTGTATCTGCTGGTTCCAACGCTTCATTGAAGCTACATCGCATTCATATTGAGCGAAATATTCAAATCCAAGATGCCGTTGTTTTATGACTGCCTCATTACATCAAACAGAAAATATCTTGATGTCCTGTGCATTATTGTATACACAGTTCACTGTATTTCAGCAGGACGTATCTGGTATCTTTGGTAACCGTGGGATTTCTACTAGAATTTAAAATGAAATTCTGTGGGTTTGAACAAAGCTGCTCTGTGCAGCATGCATTTGTAATGACAAGTTGACCGTTGGGACCACTGAAGTTGAGCAACATCCTTATACTTTCAGCTGTGAATAGGGGAATACTGCCTTTGTGTGCATGTTTTTTAGTGTATGCAAGAGAGTGTTTGGGGGCCAGCATGTCTGCATGTGCAGATAACATTAGGCATCACATTAGCAGCTTGTTTTGGATTGCAAACTCCAGTCCAGCAATCCTTCACTGCCCCCTTTTCTCTCTCTTTCTCTCCCTCCAGTTGTGCTTCCACCTCCCCTCCCACGCTTTATCTCTACTTTCTCATCACAAAGAGAGATTTCTATACTCCCACTGGGGATTGTTGTTACACTGAATCATATCTTTCTTTGTCCACTTCCATCCATCCCTGACTCTCTACCATTCCCTCTGCAGCTTCCATCCCGTTCTTTGCATGTGAGCTGAAGGCAGTGAGTCCTTACAAGAGGGGCTTTATCTGCGGGGACCCCAGCATCACCTACCCCTACCTGCACACAGAGGCCATACCAGACGAGTTACTCATCGCTGGAGGCATCATCATCACTGGCCTCACAGTGAGTACAGCTCACACTCATCATCCCTCATCATAACCATCATGCTTGTCAGTCTGTTTGCATTTGCTGTGGATGGTTAATGAACGAAATGTAAAACCGTCTAATGTGGCGTTCGTGACTGCGTCTCCATCTTCAGATCGCCCTTGGAGAGTGTTACCGGGTGCGTTTTCGAGGCGTCAGCTCCAAGGCCTTCGTCAAGAATCTCTATATCTCCTGTCTGTACAAGGAGCTTGGCTGCTTCCTGTTTGGCTGCTGTGTTGGACAGTCGTTGACCAACATGGCCAAGCTGAGCGTGGGCCGGCTGCGGCCGCACTTCCTGTCTGTGTGCGGTGTCACCTATGCGTCCCTCAACTGCACGCCTGGAACCTACATCCCAGCAGTGTCCTGCCGCCAGCCTGACCACCGATTAGAGGAGGAAGCTAGGTGTGTTTTTGTGTGTGTGTGTGTGTGTGTGTGTGTATCAGTATATGCCGTCTGTCAATGTAGTTGTGTGTTCAGGTTCATTGTAAAAATACATCAAATCCTTTTCAGGAAGTCCTTCTTCTCGGGCCACGCCTCCTTTGCAATGTACACCATGCTCTACCTAGCAGTGAGTATAACGTTTTCTCTCTCTCTCTCTCTCTCTCTCTCTCTCTCTCTCTATCTATCTATCTATCTATTTATCTATCTGTCTGTGTGTATCTCTCTCTCTATATGTCTGTCCATCTGTTCGTCAGTCTGTCATCTGTCTGCCTATTGCTTTTTCACACACAGACACAGTTACTGACCAGCACAATGTATTGTCCCTCCCGATTCCAATTATGTCTCCTTTCAAATATGCAATGAGAGGGGAAAACAGGGAGCCATCATCAGTCCAGTATGCAGCAGAAAGCGAGAGAATAAAGAGAGAGAGAGGAGAAGGAGAGAGAGAAGCTCTGAAAGGAGAAATGGGACGAACAGAGACAGCTTTGTTCTGCACTGGGAGGAGTGTGACCTCGTCTCACTGCCTCACTGCTCTCCTCTATTGTGTGTGTGTGTGTATGTGTGTGTGTATGTGTGTGTTTGTGCAAGTGCAAGAACCTGCTTTTAAATGTGTGCATGTGTACATATCTGCATGAAAATGCCAGCATTTTGTATGTATGCATACATGCATGCATATATGTATGAATATGTGTGTGCTTGTGAGAGAGTGTGTGTGTGCATGCTCATGTGAATGTGTATGGCTCAGTGGATACTGACTCACTGTGTTCATGATTGCAGTTCCCCCTCTTTATGGTACTAAAGGGCTCCATTACAGTTAGTGTGAGTAAAGAAAGAAAATGAAAAATGGAGAGAGAGACAACACGGAACAATTCACGCACAAGTGCCAACAAGATGGTTTATCTTCATTTTCATCATAACTTGACATCTTGGGAGCCACAGCTGAGAATTCCAGGGCAGGTTGTTGAATATGCCTTGCTTATGTATGTAGAATATCATAATACTCTTAACTGAATACCTCCATATCAGTATTGTTTTGACACTGTTGGATGACCATTGGCTCTTTCATTAGCTATTTACCCACAAGAGATTTTTGCCAAACAATCATTAATAATGTTGATATGATATGACAGCTAGAACAGTCTTATAATAAGTTCAGAAAATTCCATCACTTTACTGTAAGTCAGCCTTTAAAACCAGTAAAAGACATTACTCATGCCAAATTATGATATTAGAATATCCAAAATCCCAGACAATGTCTAGTCTCATATCACAACATCAATATAATATCAATATGTTGTCCACACATAAGGAACTTCAAATACGCCTGTCTACTGAGGTTAATTCACATGGCAAAACTCTGTCCTGCTGTTATTGACCAAGATGAGCACCAAACAAACACCTGTCTTTTCACAGATTCCCCAATGAAAAACATGGATCTCAAAATCCAATCCAATCCAGAATCCAAAAAGATGTAGCTCCATATTTTACAGGAATACTTTGACCCGTTAAAACTACATATTTTATTTTGTTTGCTCACCATAGTTGTTTATAATTGTAGTTATTTCTGCGAGCATGGAGTTGATTGATGATTTTGACAAACAGCAGCAAAAAGGATATGAAAATGTCTCAGTGTTTGATCCAAATCTTGACTTTCTGTCATTATATTCAGTATGTCCAAAAGCAATGTACTTTAGCCAAAACAACAAAGAAAAAAGGAGAGAAAGAAAGAAAGAAAGAAAAAGCTAAACAAGCTGCTTCCAGAAAATGCTTCATGCACGAGCACCTGTGTGGAACTGGCTTGCTTGTTAACCGAACAGAAAACCCGCCTCAGGCTCGCTCATTAACGTGCAGCAAGTCACTATCGGCTGGAGCTTGAGTCACTGTACTGACTGAAGTGTCAGTCTACCAGCCTTTTTGCTGCTGTTCATATAAGTTGCTGATCAACTCCACACTAACAGAACAACTACCCTTTTTGAAACCTTCGTACTTCGTGAGGCACGTAATTAAAACTGTGTTTGCCAGACATTCAAGACAGCTCTGCTTGTGTACATGATGTAAAACATAGCCTGGTTTTTGGTTGAAGTATTTGCTGCATGTTCTTGTCCCGTTATTGCTGGCTTCCAGGCGGGCCAGTGTTGACAAAATTTGTCAGTGTCAGATATTTACGGATAACCATCTCAGCATAAAATGACGCACAACTCAAGAAGCCACTACTGCGGTAAAACGAGGTGGAGGTAAAACGAGCAGAACCAAATGTTTAGGATTTCAACAAAGACGAAAATGACTTGATGCACATTATCCTCTTCTTCCTCTTCTTTGGATTTTTGTCCAAACACATTATTTGCAAAGGTTCAATCCTTACTTAGCTTCAGCAGATGAATGACGTGTGCTGATGATCCTTCCTTGTTTGTTGACTTGTGCTGTACCCTATAAGATTCAGTAGATGTGATCATAGTACAGGCTACATACATCAAACTTGATGTCGTACTGAAGTTTATTAGCTCCATGTCACACATTGTGGCTTGCATTGACCTTATGAGATTGCTGGAACCTCACAGTCTGTAAGCGCCATTAGAGAGTTCAGGATGTGATGTGAATAACTGCAAAGAGGTATTTTGTATGCACTGACTTTTCTTCTTGTCATGTAGTTTTACCTGCAGGCGCGGTTGACGTGGCGCGGGGCTCGGTTGCTGAGGCCTGTGCTGCAGTCCTTCCTGGTTCTGCTGGCGGTGTACACAGGCTTGACCCGCATTTCCGACTACAGACACCACCCGTCTGATGTGCTCACTGGCTACATACAGGGAGCCCTCACTGCTTACTGGGTGGTGAGTTTGTTTGAGTGCTTGTTTTTTTTTTTTTTTGTTTGTGTGTGTGTTTCAAGGTATGCACGTATGTCAGTGCTGATGCTCAAGTCTACGGGTGGGCATGTGTTTGTCTGATCTGTTTGTGTTTTTCTGTGTGTTGACCAGGCCTTCCACATCTCGTCCATGTTCAAATCCTCCCGTCCGACTCTCTGTCCGAGCCCAGCCCTGGATAGCCCCTTGTCACCCCACCATACCATCTGCTAGACCAACTCCTGTACATACCACCGTGTGCATGTGACCCTACCACCTGTCTGTAGTCTGGATCGGTTAGTCAGGGATTTGAAGAATGTCAGACCATTTCCTGTGAGGTCAGATCACATACCTCATGTTTCAGGCAGCCAGACAGAGAGAGCAAGAGAAAGAGAGGGAGAGGGAGAGGGAGAGAGATGGAGAGAGAGAGAAAGAGAGAGCTCTTTCAATGATCTTCAAGAGAAAAGGGCAGAGTAGAGGTATATTGAATGATTCACATGTGTCTCAGAAGGGAATACACAAGGCGTTGGAGAAGAGAAAGAGAGAGGCTGCTGCTGCAAACTGCACAAGCTGCTCGTCTGGTGGGTTGTGGAAGCGGCTTGTGCAGCCGACCCTTTGACCTTGAGATTGACCTTAGCTTCACAAGCATCACTCGCCTGTGAGAGAAAATGATTGTATCCTAAACACAGTCCGACCACTAGCATTCTATATAACTGTAAATACATTCAGATTTTGTACAAGTCGTGTTATACAGTAAAAGCACTTTTTAATTAGTATTGTATTACTGCATTGTAATAATATGGTATTTAGAATGTAATATATTTTATACAAAAAAAATGTAATATACATAAATATCGTGTTTGTATCTTGACGTTTGTATGCAAACTCAGTGAATGTAATGGTGCTGAAGGAAAACAATAGCGATAAAGCAACTCATCCTGTTAATGTGGTATACCGTTAGATGTGGATTACATAGGTCTGTTTGAATGTCTCCTTCCATGTGTGTAAGTAGCCTGGTGCAGTACCTCATATAGTGTATACTGATGACAGGATTAGCAGCTGTTTAGATCACAAAAATAATACGTTTGAAGAGTATTTTCTACTGTTTCTCAGATTTTTCTACAAAGTATATTGCTAACATAACCTTTCACTCCAAGAGCACACAAACCATTAAATATGATGTTTTTGTTTTCTATTTTGTTTAATAAGGTTTTTTTTATTATTATTTTAAATTCAGTTAGTCATTCTAAAACACTAACACTGAACTTTGTTTATTTTGGGTAAAAAATGTTAGCTGTTGATTATTGCACTGTTGAAGAAACACAGATGATTACGTCCTCCAAAAAGCAACTGTTTGTAAGCAAATGGCAAAATGTAGCCATCAACTGTCTAACTGTATTTAATAATGAGTGTTTCCTCTGTGACAGCAATCATTTTTATGGCAAGTGTCATTACTGAAGGTGAATATTTCATTGAATGAAGCTCTTTGCATCCTCCTTTCATCTGAAGTGAGATATTTGTCTCCGTTGGTGTGCCACAGTGTTCATTATGCTGAGTGCTGTCTTATTCAGTGCCTCTCCATCTGCCCATCATAACACACCTCATCACCATCTACTCCTTGTTTCCTTTATCTCGGTCCCTCTATCTCTCCGCACAGCCACAGAAACAGAAAGACAGAGACGTTTGTTTCACGTTTACTTGAACTTCAATAGCAATACAAGACAATCAGAACACTTCAGGGTTGATATGTACAAGGATCTCAGGATCGCAGAAAAGTTCTGAGGTTTACATGATTGGTTCTGGAGCTCAGAGTTCTGTTGCTATGGCAAACACCAAGGCAACATGTTCCATCACCAAAAGTCAGTGGCAGGGGTCAGAGGTTTTGGTCTTGATGTGAAATGGGATTGGTCGAGAGTTCAAAATCAGCAAGAGAGGGGTGTGTAAGGGCCCCCCGTCCGTTGATATTGATAAAATACTCCACTGTGATACGTTAATTATACAAGAATGATGTATATACACACACGCACTCGTGCGCACACACGCGCGCACACACACACACTCACACACGCATGCTCACACATCCACACGCGCGCACACGCACACACACTTCAGCACGTTCCTCCTACAGTATGTAGCCTTGTAAAGCCACTATAAAGTCATGCACATGTTCTTTGAAAGGATTTTTTGGCAACACACAAGTGCTTCTTTGACACACTGTTTGCTTGCTACAGGGAGGGGCAACACCCAGCCGATGAGCCAATAGAAACTTGAGACAATGGGCCAGTAAGGATAAAGCACTGATGAGACAGGAAGACACAGTAGGATTTAGGAAAGAGGGGCGAGATAGAGGAGCAGAGAGCCGAGCGGAGAGTTATAAATGGATCACAGTCATAGAAAAGTAACAAAACATGAAAAGGGGGACGTCTCGTGGTGATCGGGAGATAGAAGCAGGAAGGAGCCATCATCATCATTGTCACCATCATCATCATTACCATCATCACCATCACCATCATCATCATCACCATTATCTTTATACTCTTTATCACTGTGATCATCATTACTATTTTCATCACCTTCCTCATCATTATTTACCATTATCTCCATCTTCCTCCTCCCTGTTTTCTATGCCCCGATCACCACCGCCCTAGTCACAGGCTCGTCACCCGCTGCATCTGTCCATCATCTCCCTCGGAGGTGGGCTCTGCTGTGTACACCGCCTCCCCGTTGGCTGCCAGCGGTGGCGGCTGGTAGAAGGTCTGCAAGTGATTGGGCCGCGGGCCCAGAGGCGGCCGGCCCAGGCTGTAGGGCAGTTCCAGGGCAGGCCGCTGGGGCTGGCCAGTCGGACTCACCTCTTCAAGACCTTCGGGGCTGCTGTCAGGGTAGGAGAGAGTTGGAGGGGAAGTGCGGGTGTAGAAGCGAGGAGGAGAACCGCTGCGGCTGTACACCTGGGGAGAGTGGCGGGAGTAGAGGTTGTTGGGTGGGGAGTTAGAGTCACGTGGAGCAAAGATATTTGTCGGGGGAGAGCTTCGGGGGAAGATACTGAGCGGCGGCGAATGGCGGTCTCCTGGGTAGAGAGGAGAGGGGTTGGAATCTCTGGCATAGATGGGTGAGGAGTCAGGGTCGAGGTCAAGATCGGGGGTCAAAGGCAGGGCAAAGCTGTCAGAATCATCCGGGTCACCGTGGTAGCAAAGAGGCCCTCTTTCTTTCCCTCGTTTCCATCCATCTAGCCCTCCATCTTTGCTCTCAAATAGGAAGGAATCCTCCCTGTCCATATCCATTCCCCCTCTCCACACGTCCAGTGCCCTGTCCTTCTGTTTTGCATTGTCACCCTCTCGCTCGATCCCCCCTCTCCATCCGTCCCTGTCCTTTAAAAACAATGATTCTTCTTTCTCTCTCTCCATCCCACCTCTCCATCCGTCGATCCCAAAATCTTTCTTCTGAGTTATGAACGTCTCCTCCTGCTCTGTCTCCGCTCCTCCCCGCCATACCTCCATCCTTCCGTCTCTCTTCTCCTCCCTCCCTCGGTCTATGCCACCTCTCCATTCTTCCATCTCTCCGTCTCTCTTCTGGGAGAGAAATGACTCGTCCCTCTCTCTCTCAGCAGCACCTCCTCTCCATTCCTCCATCATCCCATCTCTTTTTAAGAGAAATGTCTCTTCCTTCTCTCTGTCCTGGCCTCCTCTCCATCCTTCCATGCTTGCCTCCCTCTGCTTCATCAGCAGTGGTTCTTCCAGAGCCTTGTACAGCGGCTCAGACTCCTGCGGGGGAGGGGGAGGAGGAGGGGGTAGGGGCCTGTCCCGGTAACGTTCCCTGTCCCTCTCTCTGTCCCTCTCTCTGTCTCTCTCTGTCCCTCCGCTTGACTCCACCGTACTGCGGTGGCGGGACAGTGTGCCAGGGGTGCGGCTGAGGGTGGAGTAGGGCCGGGCCTGAACATCGGGGGGACGTGCTTGCTGCCTGTCCTGGAGCCCACGACGACCCAGAGTGCCTTGCAGCTGCGCCTTGTCCGCATCCTTAAGCTGCTCACGAGGTTCAGTGTCCCCGGGAACACGGGTGTGTGTCCAGCCGTCCTGCAAACGTGGCGTAGTGGCATGGTCCTGTCCGCGTGTTGTGGCCTGTGTGTCAGGGTCTTGTGATTGGTGCCGTGTGTGTGTCCAGCCCTCTTGTGTGTTGGGACGCGTGTGTGTTTGCATGGTGGAAGCCCAGCCCTCCTGAGGGTGCTGTGAGTGTCGACTCAGTGTGGCAGTGTGAGTGTGAGTTGGCCTGTCATGGTGGTGAGGCCTCGCTAGGCTGCCATAGCGCTCGGGGGGAACAGGCATGGGAACCGAGGGCCTCAAGTTGCTCTGCACTAGCTCAGAAATGATCATTTTCTCCAGTGCCGCTGCATCAGACAAGTTCCTGCGCATTCCGGGACCACTGGACAACTCTGCGGTGCCGTGGGGAGTGAGAAGAGCCGGGGAGACATCATTCCCTCCCATCCCGACTCCCCCTTCTCTCAGAAGGTCTGAGCTGCCAACCACCCCGGCTCGGGACCCCGGTCCAGCTGCCAGGCCATGCAAGGTGAAGGTGTTGGGGGTGTAGCCTCCGTTGAGACACACACTGTCCAGCCCGCAGGACTCCTGGCTCTGAGACACACCAACCTCTGTTAGAAGGAACAGGTAAATGTTAGGAGGACAGGTATACCATGTAAAAGTTAAAATCAGTTTAAGAGATTCATAGGGATGAATGCATGAATGAATGGAGATATTTAGGGGCTCATTAGTCTCTCAAGTCAGCCTCTCTTTCCCATGGTCTGTTAGAGTCAGGGAGAGTCGGTACGGCAGTCCGTTAAATTTCAGTGCAAGTTGGTTTGCCCTGGGGGTTCGCTGTGTAGAATGCAAACGACGCAAAACCAAGGCTTAGCCACAGTGGCCTGGGATCAAATTCAGCCTCGACCCTTTAGTGCATGTCATCCCCTCGCACTGCCCTGTCTTCCCTGTCTCTCTCCACTGTGACTACAAAAGCAAAAATACTCATAAAACAGAGTCAAAACCAGAAGCTGTTACAACACAAGGAAACAAAAGCGATGCAGGAGAATTCAATGCTGCCTTAGCCGTTGGCTGTACCGTTGGCTATAGCAGCAACGGTTTCCAGTAGGACTAACTTGTTGGACTGCAAAGTTGATGCAGTTAAGGATCTGGGGATTTGACCAGATATCCGTCTTAAGCTCTTGAATGCTTCAGCCATGCAAAGATACAGATGGGTAGGCAGAAGCATTTGGAAATTGCAGGAGCCACATGTTTGTCTTGAGAGACTAGGGGCTCATGTGCACTGAAACGTCCGTGGCAGTATCATAGAGGCTGGGTAATAACAACATTCTCTGATGAAATGTTATTTAGCCATATGGAGGAGATGTACGTTATATGTATGTTTTCATGATCTATGCATAGTTGTTGTGTGCACATGTAATGCGCAGATATGCACCATGAATTGAACCACAGTACACAAGGAAGTGGCACTCAATGGTTAGAGAGAGAGAGCACAATAAAGGAGAGCTCATACTCTGCTTGTTTCTGAAGGTTCCTACTGGTCCATGTTACCACAGAGAGACAGAGGGGGAAAGGGGCAAAAGGAAAAAAAAAAAACACAGTCAAAAGACAAACAAACATTTGTAAGTTCCAAAAAAATAAAAAGTTACATTTCACTGGCATAAGTAGAAAATGATTAAAATATTTAGACTGCTCACTGCACTTTTGTGTACTATAACTGACATGTTAACAGTTTCTAAGTATCCAGACAAAAACAGAAAAATGGCAAACTACATGCATATTTTTTTGGTCCCAGATAAGAGGACAGTCAGAGACCAACAAACAGAGGGAAGAAAGTAAGCTAAGAAGAGAAAAATAGACAAAACAGTGTGAGCAAGAGAGCTGTCGTGAGGCGGACCTGTGGAAGTGAAGGGTTGGTTGTATCCCTGGGCGAGCAGAGTGTCATAAGGAGACGCTCCAGGATGGGTCTGCAACACTGGATTAGTCAGGAAATGGTTCCCCAGAGCAGCTGGGAAAGGACAGGAAGATTAAATACAGACAACAAATAAATGCCACATTCTCGAATCATTAAACGTTAGCATCAAGCAAAGAAGGAGAACTGTGATTATAAGTGATTATTACCGCGGTTAAGCGTAGGAGTGTTGTTAACATCTGCCGCAATGAAGGATGATTCAGTCTGTCTGCGAACAGTGTCATTCCACATCCTCCTAATGCGGCTCTGGAACAGACATATTACACATAGAGTCAAGACGCACTCGCAGATGGAGAGAAAGAGAGGGAGCTACTGAAGGAGAGAGAGAGAGAGAGAGAGAGAGAGAGAGAGACTCTGTGCTGCACCTGTCTGTTAGCAGTGGCTCTTCGACCCTGACTGCTGCTGTAGCGGCTGTTGGAGCGCAGGGCGGCGCCCTTCACTGAGTCAGGAGAGCTGGTGGAGGAGGATCCACAGCACTGGGAGAGACGCAGACATCGGCCATAGTCCTTCTGGCCCTGCATGCAACAATAACATGCATAACATGTTAGTTTAATCATGACTAAAGATAACTGAGTAAGTATCGGTTTTAGGAAAGCTACTTTGAAAGTGTAGGTTTGCAGCTACCAATTACTCCACACTGGAAGAGCTTGAAGAAAAGCAAAGCTTCCCTCAGGAGGAATATATAGTTTTGTTACCTGAAGCTAATAAAGAAAAAGTAGTTCAAACTGCCTTGCAATAAATGATCAAATTGACACTGTAATAAAACATTATGCAACAGAGCAAAGAAAATTAAGTCACACGCCAACAAAAAATGCCAGTCATTTCAGTTTACTGCGAAAAGCACCCACTTGTTCACTGACACATTGCTTTGGTTTTTCATGCATCATTCTCACAGCTGCCTTCCAGAAATTAGAGTCTGGGGGGGCATTCTGCACCAAGCAGGAACCAGGTACACATGCAACAACTTCTCTGAGTATTTGTTAATAGAATATATTATAATTATACGGCTTAATCAGGTTTAGTTTTACAATTTTAGATTAAAAGCATTAAGCTAAATATTTTTTCACAGCATCCATGATATTTAAATCAAACTATCACACCTGGGTATTACGTCTAATAGTAATCTAGTTTAGTTTTCTGTCAAACTCTTAACTGGGTAGAAGGATTAACCTTGGATTATGACACAGGAGATAATACCAAATTGATAGTAATCACATCCAGTTGAGAAAAAAAAAAGTTCAACCAGTACCTTTCATGGCCAAAAATCATTTGTAGTTTCAGTAGCTAATATGATGATAATTATTGGTTTAATTACATGTAGTGAAACCACTCCCTCCCTCTCTCTCTCTCTCTCTCTCTCTCTCTCTCTCTCTTTCTCTTACACACACACACACACACACACACACACACACAAACCCACCTTCCTGGCGAGGGTGCAGTGCAGTATGGTGATGAGCAGGCCTTGGGCTGTGTTGAGGGAGGAGAAGAGGTAGGCCAGCAGAAGAGACGGGGCAGAGAGGAAGACGAGGCCTGAGGACCAAGTCACACTCTGGAGGAAGAGGAGGGTGAGGGAGCCCACTGCCCACGCCCTGGAGGAAGGAAGAGGACACTACTAAAGTTCGCTCTGAGAGATCTGGGGCCATTTTATCTGCGCACTTTCTTCTCTCGTGTCTTTTAATTTGTGAAAATATTTTTCATGACTCATGAAGAAACATAACTGAGAGCCAAAGCCACTGAGTCAAAGCTAACCTCCTTGGTCCGAGCTCAACCCATGGTCACCCAAAATAAATCAGCATGAATCATGATACTGACCTAAGGTTGTCATGACGACTGGAGTCTGGCTTCAGGGCAGCGGAGCTGTGCATCTTATGCAGGGTCATCACCAAGACGGCTAAGTTCAGCTGAGGGCAAATTAGGTCACAGACATTGTTCAGTGTGAAATACACCTCATAATAATCACTCAGAATAATGCTAGTAGAAGTTAAACTGATTGAAGTAGAAAATCTATGAATGACATCAAAGAAACAGTTCACCCAAAATACAAAACAGATATTTTCCCATCTACACATAGTGCAATCTATCCATCCAGATAGTTTGTGTATGATTTGGCGAGGCTGGAATTTGTAGTCCTTGGGGGCAGATAGATACAGTTTGCCAGTGTCATTTGGCAGGAAATGGTTCCCAATGAAACTCTTGCTCCCACAGGCCGTTGATTATGTCTGATATCTGTCACTGTTTTTGGAAAGAGCTGTTGCTGCTGCATTTTTCACATGGAAATGTTTGACAGTTCCAACAAATGCACATCCACCCAGCCCTATTATACTGTACTGTGGTGGCAGGAGACAGGAAAGATCATGAAAGACTGGAAACGTCACCAAATCACACAGAAAATATATATAAATATGTGTGTTGTATTTTAGGTAAACTGCTCCTTTAATGTACATGAGCAAAAGGTCTCACCGTTATTATGACAGCCACAGGTCCTAGGAAACTCCAGACAAAGTAATTGTCTGTCCGTAGCCAGCATCTACACACACACACACACACACACACACACACACACACACACACAAACAAATAACAGGAAATTGAAACATCCAATAAAACAGAGCCAGAGACAGACTGGGATGGTGCACAAATACATTTATGTAGGCAAGTAACTGTAGTCATGTGCAAATACACAAACACACACACACACACACACACACACACACACACACACTGCTCCACCTACGCAGTGTTTGAACCGTAGCCTCTGAAGTCTATGGCTGCCGACACAGCCACTACCAGCCCAGGAATAGAGTAGCCGCACAGGTAGAAATACTTCCTCCTGGAGTTGCGTCCTTCAAACACCTCGCGCTGCAGCAGGTACAGCTCCACTCCCTCCAGACACAGCCAGCAAAACACAGAGAGCAGGGAGAAGTGTAACAGGCCAGCGATGATGGAGCACGCCACCTGGAACAGGGGAAAGAGAGGAAAACAAGGAGACAGAGAGACACAACATGATGGAAGAGTAGCAGCAAAGGAACAACCCGTAACTATCCTGTCAACATTTGTGCAGTCTATTTACCTCAAGCATTGAGAATTGGACCTCACATTGAGCTGAAAATGAATTGTACTGGGCGACACAGAGCATTAGTCAACCCTGCCACTCCACTCTGTCTGTCATTAGCGCAGCGTCCCTGTACTCACTGTGAATTGGGTCTTGTTGGCACCAACGAGGAACAGCAGCTCAGTTACGAGCAGGTTGGCCCACAGGTTGCAGTGGATGCTGCTGTGGTCCGTGTGCCACGGTGCCCCCTGGCAGCACAGGGTGGTAAGGCAGGTGGCCAAACACACAAGGGCTACTGAGATGCCGACCCAGGAGACGACATAGACCAGCAGCTCCTCCACACCGACCCCCGACTGGGGAGAAAAGAAGTGAAGGGGTAGATTTTTTGTATTTTTGTTCTTTAAGACTACAGTACATGTGTATATGAAAACAGATGTTAACACAAGTTTGTGTTCCTTTTTTTGTATGTGTGTGTTTGTTTGTGTCTGTGTGTGTGTGTGTATTACATGAGCCATATTACAGTTTTTATCGATGGCTAACACGCATTTCTCAACACAGAGGTCACATTTTCAAAACGCTTCACTCAGTTAACATAACTGAACTGTGGATCACTTTTCATTGCTTTGACATAAAATGCATTTAATGGCGACATGTTCCAAAATTCATTCTTCTCTCATTCAATCTACCCCATAAAACAACCAAAAAAAAAAAAAAAAAAAAAAAAACTACCACTATATGCAAAATGTAGCAAAAATAAAACACACGGAGGGGTTTTGCTGAGTTAGTGATTCATTTTTTGACATGTGTATTAAGTATTATGCTGTATTATACTGTATTATGCAAAAAAAACCCTGAACCAACAAAAAACATCATCAGCAGCAACACCAACAAAGATCATTCAGACACAATGATCTTGTTGAGCGACAATCTTTGCTCGTGTTTTGGCAGGAGAAGCTGATTTTGAGACGTTGGTGAAGTGATTTGATAGATGAAGTACATTTTGGAGGCAAAATTATCTGCTGTGCCAAGCTGTGCTTCAGTGGAGAGAACCGTGTTACTGTAAGAGTTCTGTCAATGTGACTTCTGTACTGAGAAATGCTTGTTAGTAATCGGTAAAAACTGTAAAAGAAATGAAACTGCACTCAATAGAGAGAACATCTTTCAACACTTAATGCAATTTCATGGCAGACGAAACGCCCCCCGGCCTTCATCAGTATTGCTTTCAAAGCTGCAATCCGTGATGTATCACTCCACTCTGTGCTTGCTTGGTAAACATTGTGCTGGAGAGGGCTGTGGGGTGAAGTCAGGAAGAGTTGATGTTGCAGATGGATTGGAGACAGACAGGTCAAAGCTGACATATAACCCAGAACTGTGAAGCTAGGGCTTACGTGCTCTAATCTTGATTTTCAGTTGTGTAGGCATGACTGACACCTCAACTGTTTCCAGTGTTATAAAGTGCATGATGAAGTTATGAAGTGAGGGACACCCCTATGTGTAGTTGGTCGTGCACAACTGTGAAAGGCTGCACAACAGCATACATTTACCAAAATCACAGATTGTAGATTTATATCAGCATTGGTCTGCCATGAAATGGTTTTGAACTACTCTAAATGCTGTTATTGTCGTGTGTGTGTGTGTGTGTGTGTGTGTTACTCACTGCAGGTTGCTGGTATGTCATGAGGACAGCATAGCTGGACAGGTGGTTGCAGGCACAGGTAGTGTGTGTTTTGTTCGTGTGTATCAGTCGACAGCCCTGTGTGGACCACCTGCCACTCCCAGAGGATCCTGATGCATTCCAGAAAGAACAGTTGGGGCCAAAGTGGTTCTCGAGCTGTGAACACGGAAATAATAACACACACACACACACACACACACACACAAACACATTACATGCAAGATTGTTAGCAATTTGCTAATTCTGATAATCGGCTCTGAAGTAAAATCATCTCCAGTTGTTGTTTCATCCCACCTGCAGGTGTCTGAGAGTGAAGATCACGGGCTCAGAGAGGTAGACTCTGTTGGCACCTCTGTGGACGGAGGCAGAGATGACATGGGAGTTGACTACCAAGCTCCTACCCCTGACCTCTGACCCCTGGCCCAGCCCCAGGCCCAGTCCCAGCCGCAGAGTCGAGTTCTGCGTGGTGAGGAAGGAGCCCAGGTTCTTATAGAGAGACAGGACCAGCTTCACCTGGCCTGGAGAGGACAACAGAAGGGAGAACAACATGGTAATGAGGGGGGGGGGGGGAATCTGCATTTCTACCACTTCTGTATATTTTATTCATTAATTTATTTAGTTCTGACAGCACCAATTATTGGTCTGACCCATGATATAACAAACTATGCAATACAGAATATACAGATTTCTATCTACAAAGAGTGGGTGGTGTAGTACGGTGCATGCCACAGACCATTGTTGCTGTACTGCTGGAGAGCCATTGCTGAGATCTGTAGAATGCTGTCGCTGTCGTAGGAGTGAGGGAACGTCAGGTCCTGTATGTCTGCCTCTGTGTTCAGGACATACACCTCTAGATCTGTGCACACACAGACACACAAAGATGAGCTGGCAAAGTCCACAATACCCAAGAGTAGCACAGCAAAGAGAGAGTCACCAAAGACACGTACCAACATTAGGCGCCCTGTCACTGAAACGGCCCTCGTAGAGATTGTTTGCCAACAGAAATGCTCCTTTCTCTATTGCATCTAATAGCAGCGATGCAGAGCGTGACTGGTCGGCATTGCTCATGTCAGCCCAGGAAACCAGAGCCTCAGGACCCAGCAGGTTATCGACTGTCTGAACGACCGCCTGCGGGGGACACAGAGAGAGAGGAGTAGAACCACTTCCTAATGGTACCACTACTACAACTGCCATTACTACATTACTACTACATGTAAAAAATAATAAAGCAAACTCTATCTATCTATCTATCTATCTATCTATCTATCTATCTATCTATCTCTACTCAGAGTCATAACTTACCTGAACATAAGCTCTACATGTGCGTTCCCTCTTTTGCAGCTGAAATGGAGAAAAAGATCAAGCATCTATTGTTAGAGTCATCATCACTGACATTTCCAGGAAAGGTCAACAACACATCTGTATTAGCAGCGGGAACAATTTACCTTGTTATAATTGCGTGCCGCTGATTCTTTATTGGCCGGTCTCAAGGCCTGGAGCTGAGAGTCCAGGATGTCCAATAGCTGCTCAATAAGCTTGACAGACATGCTGACATCACCGGCATAGACCCGCCCCCGGGTCAGGTTGACCAGCTCCCCGGCAATGTTGGCTGCGTTCTCCCCACTCTTAATCTGGAGGCGAGTGGGGGTGTTTATAATGTCAAACATTTTGACATTTAAGAGAGAACGGCTTGCTGACTGGCTCAGGGGCATTTGCACAGCATGTGTGTTTGTGTCTGTGTCTGTCTGTGTGTGTATTTGTCTCTGTGCGTATGTGTGCGTGTGTGTGTGTGTGTGTGTGTGTGTGCTTGTGTGCGTGCATGTGGTGTGTGTGTGTGTGTGTGTGTGCGCAACTAACCTTCTGTGCAATCTGGCTGACCCAGGGTGAGGTGCAGTTGGAAAGGTCAGGCCCTCTGGAGCTCCATCCCACTGGAGACAACATGCACTGATAGGAGGCTATACCTGGAGTGGCAAGCACAGAGACAGGTAGACAGAAACAGTGAAAAAGGGAAGGGAGACAGCAAGGGAAAACAAGAGAGAGAGAGAGACAGAGAGTAGTCTGAGTGTGGCGAATAGGGAGAGTACTATTTTACCTGAGGTGGTTTGTCACCTCCCTGCACTTCTCCTCTCATGCATATTTAAGTATGAGACAACAGCTACAAACTGTGCAGTTATAACCATGATTTAAGATAAGATCATTCCCCCGATGTAATCAGCACCTCAGTGCTAAGGCCATGTCGGAGCCATGCAATGTAATTGGGACCGGACAGAAATGCACCACAGCATCATCTACATAATCTGCATAACAGCTTTTTCTCAACGGGAGAGATGCACAGGGAGAGGAAAGCTGATAAAAATCACCTTTACCTCTGTGTACAACAAAACCCTCTCTTTCTCTCTCTCTCTCTCACACTCTCATACATTCTCTCTGTCTCTGTCTCTGTCTCTGTCTCTCTCTCTCTCTCTCTCTCTCTCTCTCTCTCTCTCTCTCTCACTCGCTCTCTCTCTCTCTCTCTTTTCTCTCATCTGGAGGCAAGTTCAAAGAGAGGACATCCGACTATATTTCACAGGGAAACGAGATCCAGGCACACACATGCAAATACCACGTACCCACAAACACACATACAGGAAAACAAATGCAAGTGGAACTATGAGACGATTTACTGTGCAAATTAAAATCATTTGCCCACATATGCCATTACCCTCCCACTACACATGCACACACACACACACACACACACACACACACACACTCTCCACTCACATAATGTACCACACACTTACCCAGTGACCCTTTAGGACAGGGCCTCTCCACTGTCTCTCCCTTCAAGGTGGGAGGCCACTGCACCCCTCTCGCCACCCGGCCCTCACACCCGCCCACCTGGCCTGGGCCCCCAGGAGCCAAGGGAACACGCAGAGGAGGCCGGGGGGTTAAAGGGACCATGGCTGTGATGGGGCGCTGGTCAAAAGGCCCTCGGTTGATCACGCCAATGGGGTGAGATGCTGAAGGCCGCACGGGGGTCAGAGCCACAGTGGCCGTGTAGGAGCGGACCGTGGTCATCAGGGAGGACAGGGGACCTGCGTGGGACACAAGCATCAACCTACTGATTCTCCAGCATCATCGCCTCGGTAAGTACACCATGGTCTGGGTGAACAATTCAAACTATGTGAGTCCGTCTCAAGTTCAATCACTGATCTAAATTCACAGCCTCTGTAACCACAGCAACAAAATGAAACAGCAGCAAGCCCCGCAAACATTAAAAGCTCTGCGCCTAAATCAATCAGATGACTGTTATTTTGTAAAACACAACGACAAGGAGGAGAGGAAACACTAGCAATGGATGATTTTCAAATTTGGCCATGGTGTTTGCATTTCTTAGTGCTGGACTTCATTGCAAAAACACTCGTTAGTGGGGATAATACCACACCAAAGGAACAAGACACATACAGACCGACCACACTGAAGACCTAGCTCATTGTGCTTAAAAAAATAAAATTAAAGAGATGCAGCAAAAAGAAAAACAAATCCTGAAGAAGACGAAAAAAAAAAACATAATCTAAATTACGTGAGCGCTGTTATTCTAAAGTTTTGTCTGGTGACCATGGTACAAGTGTGATAATCCATGATGAGGTGTGTGTTTTAGTGGTTTAATTATTTTAAGAACCACCCAATGCAAAGTGAATCATGGTACTTTGCCTCCACATTGTGCATTTAAAGACTTTTAATGCACACCTCTTTGTGGATTATCATTGAATTTGAAGACATGGGTGTAGGTGTTCAACAGACCTTTAGTGGGTGGGGGTGGTGTGAACTGCAGCGGGTATCTCAGGACGTAGTAATTATTCCACACGTACAGCTGGTTGTCTCTGGGGTTGTAGTCTATGGAGGAGATGTACTGGTAAGGGTTGGGGAATGGGATTTGAACCGGCAGCTCCTGACCACGGCTGGTGTCGTAGGCGTACACCACCATGTCGCCGCCCACCCGGCCGTCAGCCTGCCCCTCATCGTCCTGGAAGACAGAGCGCACGGCGTAGAGCACACCGCACGCCATGAAGGCGTTGCTCGCCCCGCGTTTATCAAAGCCCGTGGCCCACGTGCCCTCGAAGCGCAGGGTGTACGGGTTCACCTGGAGGATGGGGCAGACACGAGAGGAGGAGAGGAATCAATCAGCAGTGCAACCTTCCTCTTGTCCTCCTTTCTCTCCCAACCTTAAACCATCCATCTCTCCCCTCCTGCCACCTCTCCTACCTGGCTGACCACTATGCGTCCGTTATTGGCCTCAGTGGAGTAGATGACCCAGAGGCCGTTCTCGTCCACTGCCAGATCGATGTCTGACTTCCCTCCCCAGCGGTACGGCGACGTGTCGTGGTAGTTAGCATTGACCACCACTGCCTCACCGCTCTTGATGCGTGTCCGCAGGTCATACTTGACCAGATTGCGCGTTCGCTCCTTGTTGTAAAACACGGCTCCATCATACACCACAAAGCCTGTACCGTCCACACGGCTGGGCAACCTAACGATCCAACAGAGGGAGAGAGAGCGATAAAAGATGAAGTCAGTGTGCATCAGGACTGGACAATTTCCTATCAAATTCAAACACTGGGTATGCAATCATTTTCTGCAGCTATGGATTAAGATGGAGGACGTTCAGATGACATAACATAACTTCAGGCAGCCACATTAAAGGTCATCAGCTCTTTCATTTGTTACTGTCCGATATTAACAGAACTGAACAGACATGGTTTGGTTCAACTTGAAATAGATCATTTCACCACTGACACATCTGACTCATTTTGTGTTTAGATAATACCAGTTTGTTACTGTAGCTAGTTCATAGCTAACCATGGCTGTGGTGTTAAAAGTATACAAGGCAAAACTGCTGAAGGTCGATTTAAGTGACACTCAATTTAAGGAAAGTGTGAACTACTAAGCACCATGCTTGAGCCTACATGGTTCTCATCATCTGCCCGACTTGCAGATTAATTATGTCTTTATTTTAGGCCTACCTGTTTTTTGTAAGCTGTTTCTAAATGGTACTGACTTAAATGACCCCAAGGTGACTTTTATTTTGGTAACACTTTCCAAGAAGAGAACAACAATTAACGTTAGTTAACGTTAGTTAATGTTGTAATGGTTAATTAACTGTTAGTTAATGATTATTATGGCATTTACTAATGTTAATAACATCTACAATAACCCTTAAATAACATACAAATTAATACTTTAGCATGAACAGCATTAGTACATGATTCTTAGACACATTAGTTAATGGTTAGGTAACTGTTACTTATTGTTTATTACCTGTTACTTAATGCTTATTACGGCATTAACTAACGTTAATTGTTGTACTCTTATTGTAGTGTTACCTTTATTTTTAGACGTGAGTAGGTGTACTTTATTAGTCCACAAAGGTTAATTTGTCTTTTATTCCATGTGCAGTCCACAGTCAAGACACAGATAAATTCACAACAATTAAAAAGTATAAAATCATTTACAACGCTGTGCACATCTGTGCATCTGTGCACTGTGCACACATCTAAAACACAATGCAAGAATAGAAATCCCCATGTAAAAAAAAAAAAAAAAAAAAAGCTGAAACACAGAGTGTAAGATGTGTGTTGGGTCTGAAATTATCTTCTGGGCCAGTTTGATTTTGCACCTTTAACATATCTGAACAGTGACTATATCTAGTGGAAGGAAGTTTTGGTGGTGCTTAGTAGTGACAAGCAAGTTATCTACTCGGTGTTTTGTATTAGAAACTGCAACTAAAGACAGCACACTTTACTGTAATTTAATGTAATTTAATTTAGAGACAAATCTACCTTATTCACCTTTACTTGGAACATAAATGATGTAAAGGTCGGTGGACGGGATGTAACTTAAACCAAATTTCCCCATGGGGACAATAAAGTATGATTGATTGATTGATTGATTGATTGAAGGTGCACTATGTAAAATAGCCACACCTTTTTGACTCAAAAGACAAAAAAAAAAAAAAAAAAAAAAAACAAGGAAGGAGCATGAAATTTGATGGCTGAGTCAATATGCTTCTCATCTTTGGCTGGATTAACTAATAAATACGTATTCCATGCTTTTTGTCAGTTGAGTCGAAATGGTCCCTACTTCAATCTACCCAGCCGTCTCTCATTTTCTTGCCTGGTGATTATTAGACATCAGACATTTGTTTGCTGGAAAAAAATGTGATACAAGCACAGCCTTATTTCTCTATAGAAATACTTTATATCTGTAGATAATAATTATAATTTCTGGGGCATTCTGGGCTCACCATGTAGAGCACATACCGTGTCACACTAAGGCTAAGCCGCAGCGGCCCAGGCTCGAATCTGGCCTGGACCCTTTGTTAAAACAATCCTTTCTCACTACCGAATGAAGTTACATTGACTGGACTGAAAGGCTGATTGGCACTAGTCATGTTATACAAACACCACTCCCCAACACACACACACACAAACACACACACACACACGGACACATATTACTCACTTGTAGGTGGTGGTGACCCTGTTCTGGCGGTAGTCGTCCCATGAGGCGTACTCGTACAGCACCTCTGTCCTATAGGGTGTCCATGGCATGACATAGAGCCGATCACCAGCTTGCAGCGGGTCCTTACACCACGCCCCTGACTGATGTTCTGCCTCCAGGAGAGACGAGGCTGGCTGGATGCTGAGCAGGGAGCCGGGACACACGAAAACTGGAGGAGGGGGAGTTGGGTGGCGGGGAGAGGTGGGTATGAGAAGGGAGGAGAAGAGTAGAGGAGAAGTGAGGGAGAGTAAATGAGAGAAAAAAAAGCAGGACAGAATGGGTAGATAGTAGAAACAGGTGAGGAAGGAAAAATGGATTGATGTATGTAAAATGGATCGAGTTAGATGCAGTTGATGCAGCGAAGTTGAGACAGAGGAAGGAGAGAGAAAGAGAGAGGGATTTAAAACACCCGTGTGGCTCTTGAAGGACAAGTAAATGAAGAGACATAAAAAGGGTTGAAAATCACACACTGTTAGTGTGTGTGTGTGGTGAGTAATACAACAGGGACACTGCAATGAAAGGTGTGTGAGTATTTATGTGCTTTTGGACGTGTGTGTGTGTGTGTGTGTGTGTGTGTGTGTGTGTGTGTGTGTGTACATGTTTCTGTGTTAGTGCATAAAGGGACAAGAGTGTGAGGTAGAGTCAGGGACGCAGAAGGCGGGGCTACATTTTGCCTTGAAGTGAATGAGAGGGCAGGTTAGTTTACGCAGAGCACAAGGATTGGTCCACCCACATGTCAATCACTGTATGGACACATATGTATACTGTACAGTCTCACACTGGCATGCAAATAGGCATGCACACGCACTCACACACATAAGCAGTGCTTAGTAAGCACACGCTCAGACAGATATACAATCACACACATTTGGTCTTATTTTTCCTATGAAGATAAATAAGGGGCTCTTCCTATAAGGGGAAGAAAAGGGAAAATAAGCATGGAGAGGATGACAGGACAGGAAGGAAGGAAGGAAGGAAGGAAGGAAGAAGGGAGAGAGACAGAAAGAAAGAAAGACAAAAAGAAAGAAAGAAAGAAAGAAAGAAAGAAAGAAAAAGAGGAGGGCAAGTGATGTGAGTGCAACTATTTTGTGGGGAAAATACTGGTGCTGCGTGGGGGTAAAGCAGAAAGATTGGGAAGGAAAACAGAAGGTGTGTGTGTGTGTGTGTTTGTGTGTGTGTTTGTGTGTGAAGTAGAGAGAGCACAGAAAAAAGGTAGGAAGGTAGGAATAGTGTTTATTTTTGTGTGCGCACAGGAATACAGATGACAGAGAGATGGACTGGGAGCAAGAGAGAGGGAGAAGAGACTGGAAGGTCAATAGAGAAGTAGAGATGAGAGGGAGAGAGAGAGAGACAGGGAGAGAGAGAGAGAGAGAGAGAGAGAGAGAGAGAGAGCAAGAGAGAGCGAAAGTGGCTATAGGTGCAGAACCTGGATAAAATTGAAGGGTGGTTTTCCATACAACAAGAGATGGATCAAATGAAAATAAAAAGGAATAAAGGAGGGAATGAAAAAAAGGAGGGGGGGGCAACATCCAGCATGACTACGAAACAACGTCCTAGGGTAGGAGGAAGAGAGAAATGGTAGGAGAGAGGAAGAGAAGGAGAGAAAGAAGGGGTCGGGGGGTAAGGAGAGATCAAGATGCTACAATGTATTGTCTTTACCTTTTTGGTCCACTTCTACTCAAGCATAGGAAAAAAGAGGGAGAGAAAGAAAGAGAAGTCAGAGGATGAAAGAAGGGAAAGAAAGAAAGAAAGAAAGAAAGAAAGAAAGAAAGAAAGAAAGAAAGAAAGAAAGAAAGAAAAGAAAATAGAATTGCACAGAAAAAAGACTTTGGAACGCATCCTCGCCACAAAACATTATAGTTCACAAAGAAAAGAAAGAAGAAGAAGCACAAAAGAGAAAGAGCAAAGACCTAGCTGCACCCAACCCTGCACCCCACCCCCTCCACCCCCCGCCGCCCATCCCTCCCTTTCCCCCTCCTCCGCGATCTCTCCTTCTCTCAATCAAGCTCCTGTGGAGAAAAGAGAGCAACTCCTGTGGTGTGACTCTGGAAAAGAAAGCACACACACGCACACACGCACAAACACATACACACACACATAACAACAATTTCTGTCTCTCTCTTCTATTTCCTCGATCCAACTCTTGTTCTTGTTCTCTCTTTCTATCTCACACACTCACAATGCAGACACGCACACACACACACACACTCACACACACTCACACATACAGACAAACAGTCCCTGAGAAAAAAGCATCTCCTCTATCCATCAATCTCTCTCAGAGAGACAGCAGACATTAGAAGTTATAAGAAAAGAAATATTTATTATAATAACAAAAATAGTGTTAGTCTGTCTGTGCTTTGTACGTACATGCACAGACTTGCATGTAATCATTGTGTCAGTGAGTGCATGTGCATGCATGTGTGTATGTTTGTGTGTGTGCCTCTGTGTGTATGTACTCACTGTAAGGGACACACTCATACTGGATCTCCAGGTATTTGTATGTTCCGGGACAGGGGTCCGGGAAGACATCCACCCCTGCTACCACCACACACTGAGTCCTGTTGTTACACCTAGAAAATGGGACGGAATGAAGAAGTGGATGGAGGGAGGGAAGGACAAAAGAAAAGATGGGGTAAGAGAGAAAGGAGAGTGATTAACAGACAGGAAAGGGGAAGTAGAGGACACTCCATTTGTCCGCTCTCCCTCTCCCTCTCCCTCTCTGTCTTTGAATATTGATCAGTTCTTCTAGGAAAACACTGCTGAGTACACAGCTAATGGTGCCAGCATTCAAACTCAGCTGGAGGGATTACTGCACTTGCACACACATACACACACACACACACACACACACACACACACACACACACACACACACATACACACACACAAGCCCATGACATACGACACAAGCATTTGCCTTGGGTAATGTTTCTCTTACATGAGCCAACTTGCACACAGCAGTACATGTACACCATTATAGATGTTGAAACCACTGATTGGTTTAATTGCTTCACAAGTAGTCTGTCAACACACACACACACACGCACACACACACACACACACACACACACGGCAAAGGGGTGACACAAAGCTTATGTCACTCTTGTTGAATCATGTTACCCCATAGCACACAGGGCGTACTGCATGCATAATGGTATAGCTGTGCGACCCCAATACTGGTTTAACTGATTCACCACACACAGACACACAGACACACAGACACACAGACACAAACACACACACACACACACACACACACTCACACACCTCTGGGCCATGATCTTTAGAGCATCGGGGAGGTAACACTGTGTGTTCTCCATCTGGAAGGGGTCTGCGTCACAGATCTTGTCATCGGTGCGTCCATAGTTGGCCGTCTCCACCATCACCACGTCACTGCCTGGGCAGCGCAGCTCGATGGGGTAGCCCTCGCACGCCAGCTCCCTGCGCAGGAGCCCAAACGGCATGGCTGCCCTTGACATAGCTAGACATGGGGGTTGGGATGGGGGTGAAGTTAAGGTGGTGTGTAAATAGAAAAAGAAAGAAAGAAAGAAAGAAAGAAAGATTTTCAAGTACAAACTGTGGTGCTTTACATCTTCTTAAACAAGTCAACTGCAGCTGATCATGGCTGCTAAATAAAAGATGTGATTGGTATTGCAGAGTTAGATCCCTGATCTATGGATTAGATCAGCCATCCAGTATAACAAGTGTGTTCACGGGCGCACCAATAATCCTCTCTGAACCCAATTAAGGCAATACTCTGATTACCACAAGTCAAAGTAGGTCCATACCTGTAGGTGCAGCATAACCCAATTAGCTCATCTCAGAAATTAATTTAATTATTTTTTTTAGTAATTAAAATTTTAAAACAAATTATAAATAACAGCACAAAAAAATTAATCAATTTCATTTTTAAATCTGTTTATCTGACCAAATTAATTGCATTGGAAGGGTGTCCCAGATGCCATGCCAAGTGCGTTTCTTGACACAAACATGGTTCTTGCCTGTCATGAGGGTTTAGCTTAGTGATTGTTGTTTTGTTTTCTATAAACAGCAGGCCTGCAAAGTTGAGACAGTAAACAGAGATTAAGGGCTCTAAATAAACTTGAACATGAACTTGAACTTGAACTTGAAATGACAGTGTAACAACAATCACATGTCATGTTCACGTCAGGCAGGTGAATCGTGGCGTGTTTGGAGTCAAGTTCAAGTGTCCTATAAACACGTTTGACATTTATTTTGTCAGGTCCGATCTCCCTGTGCCACTACCATGACTGTCAAATGAATAAACTCGAGTCATTGGAGGGAAATCGCATCCATCCGGTCTGCGTAACGCTTGAATCAAACTATTATCTTAATCCTGTTCATTCACACCAGCTGGTCAGTGGGTATGTTCCCTTTGGATCTGTCCGTGGTGCTGAATGAGAGCCTGTTCATCGACTGTGAGTCTGCGACATCTGAAACACTCCCTTTGGCAAGCTCCACACCTCAAATGTTTCCGCAATCCTTTGTTTATACGGGACTCAGCATTTCATAAACTTTGCCAAGATGACTTTGCCTCATTCTTGGTACACAAGCACTGGGCTGAGCTCCAGTTCAGGAAGACTTTGCTATTCAATGAAATAGCTGATTTGTTTTCTTTTTTTTTTTTTTTTTTTTGGTGCTCTTGTTGTTGCCTGGCAAGTCGTCCCATCCTCCTACATCAACAAACACCTCAACGTGATACCTCCGCTGGGGTGTGACTCTTACCTTGGCCAGAGGGGGCAACG